>NC_072780.1:23873610-24105325 GCF_022539595.1 Amphiprion ocellaris | reverse complement strand
AAACTAATGAAGGCTCCAGTAAGGTGAACTTCATGTTTTCACACTAATTTCTACTTCAAGATGACTTCAAATGTGATAAATATGAAGGCAAATGATGTCTCAGTTGATTTGGTTTGTAGGAATTCCCGCGAAAACATATTTTACCCAAGTGTGTGAATTTCAGCTCAGGAACAGCATTTGAAGCGTCTAAAAATCATGGAGGCTGCAGTAACGTGAACTTCATGTTTTCAAACAAATGTCTTCTTCAAAGTGACTTCAAATGTGATAAATATGAAGACAAATGATGTCTAAATTGATTGTGTTTGTAGGAATTCCCGCGAAAACCTATTTTGTCAAAGTGTTGTGCATTTCAGCTCACGACAAGCACTTTAAGCGCATCAAAGTAATGAAGGCTGCAATAAGGTGAACTTCATGCTTTCACACTAATTTCTACTTCAAGATGACTTGAAATGGGATAATTTTTACGGCAAATGATGTTTCATTTGATTGTGTTTGTAGGAATTCCCGCGAAAACATATTTTATCAAAGTGGGTGCGTTTCAGCTCACGAAAAGCACTTGAAGCGCATAAAACTAATGAAGGCTCCAGTAAGGTGAACTTCATGTTTTCACACTAATTTCTACTTCAAGATGACTTCAAATGTGATAAATATGAAGGCAAATGATGTCTCAGTTGATTTGGTTTGTAGGAATTCCCGCGAAAACATATTTTACCCAAGTGTGTGAATTTCAGCTCAGGAACAGCATTTGAAGCGTCTAAAAATCATGGAGGCTGCAGTAACGTGAACTTCATGTTTTCAAACAAATGTCTTCTTCAAAGTGACTTCAAATGTGATAAATATGAAGACAAATGATGTCTAAATTGATTGTGTTTGTAGGAATTCCCGCGAAAACATATTTTACCCAAGTGTGTGAATTTCAGCTCAGGAACAGCATTTGAAGCGTCTAAAAATCATGGAGGCTGCAGTAACGTGAACTTCATGTTTTCAAACAAATGTCTTCTTCAAAGTGACTTCAAATGTGATAAATATGAAGACAAATGATGTCTAAATTGATTGTGTTTGTAGGAATTCCCGCGAAAACCTATTTTGTCAAAGTGTTGTGCATTTCAGCTCACGACAAGCACTTTAAGCGCATCAAAGTAATGAAGGCTGCAATAAGGTGAACTTCATGCTTTCACACTAATTTCTACTTCAAGATGACTTCAAATGTGATAAATATGAAGGCAAATGATGTCTCAGTTGATTTGGTTTGTAGGAATTCCCGCGAAAACATATTTTACCCAAGTGTGTGAATTTCAGCTCAGGAACAGCATTTGAAGCGTCTAAAAATCATGGAGGCTGCAGTAACGTGAACTTCATGTTTTCAAACAAATGTCTTCTTCAAAGTGACTTCAAATGTGATAATTATTACGGCAAATGATGTTTCATTTGATTGTGTTTGTAGGAATTCCCGCGAAAACATATTTTATCAAAGTGGGTGCGTTTCAGCTCACGAAAAGCACTTGAAGCGCATAAAACTAATGAAGGCTCCAGTAAGGTGAACTTCATGTTTTCACACTAATTTCTACTTCAAGATGACTTCAAATGTGATAAATATGAAGGCAAATGATGTCTCAGTTGATTTGGTTTGTCAGAATTGCGGAACAACATATTTTACCAAAATGTGAATTTCAGCTCAGGAACAGCATTTGAAGCGTCTAAAAATCATGGAGGCTGCAGTAACGTGAACTTCATGTTTTCAAACAAATGTCTTCTTCAAAGTGACTTCAAATGTGATAAATATGAAGACAAATGATGTCTAAATTGATTGTGTTTGTAGGAATTCCCGCGAAAACCTATTTTGTCAAAGTGTTGTGCATTTCAGCTCACGACAAGCACTTTAAGCGCATCAAAGTAATGAAGGCTGCAATAAGGTGAACTTCATGCTTTCACACTAATTTCTACTTCAAGATGACTTGAAATGGGATAATTTTTACGGCAAATGATGTTTCATTTGATTGTGTTTGTAGGAATTCCCGCGAAAACATATTTTATCAAAGTGGGTGCGTTTCAGCTCACGAAAAGCACTTGAAGCGCATAAAACTAATGAAGGCTCCAGTAAGGTGAACTTCATGTTTTCACACTAATTTCTACTTCAAGATGACTTCAAATGTGATAAATATGAAGGCAAATGATGTTTCATTTGATTTGGTTTTTAGGAATTCTGATTTGCATTTCAGCTCACGAAAAGCACTTTAAGCCCATAAAACTAATGAAGGCTGCAGTAACGTGAACTTCATGTTTTCAAACAAATTTCTTCTTCAAAATTACTTGAAATGCGATAAATGTGACGGCAAATGATGTTTCAGTTAATTTGGATTAAAGAAATTGCAGCGACAACATATTTTACCAAAGTGTGCATTTCAGTTTAGGAACAGCATTTGAAGCGTCTAAAAATCATGAAGGCTGCAGTAACGTGAACATAATGTTTTCAAACAAATTTCTTCTTCAGAATGACTTCAAATGTGATACAGATGAAGGTAAATGATGTTTAAGTTGATTTGGTTCGAGGTAAAATTTCAGCTCAAGAAAAGCATTTTTAATCAACCACTTCAACTCATCCATATAAACTGACTCCATTCATCATTCCGGATCATCATCATCGAGCCGAACCATGATAGTTCTCTAGTCCGTGCAGCGCACAGTTCAGTCCTGGCTTTTGTGTTTTTTGTAGTATTTGTAATCTTGTTTTTGCTCCATTCCAGACCTATCCCACCTGCTTGTATTTCCCTGGATTCCTGGTTCACTCTTCCTGAAAACCTTCTGCTAGTGATGGGTAGATGAGAACTCATGAACCGTTGAGGCACATTCCCCGAACTGTATTGATACCGTGTCGGTACTGTGTGGCTCCATACTGACACCGGCTGAATCATTACAGGCAAAATTTTAATTAAATAAATTCTAAAATTTACATTTGAATTGTAAATTTTTTTTTCATAATAATCATAAAAGAGCAAGCAAAAATGGTTCCCAATTTTTCCCAGAACAGAATAGTGCAAACTGAATGTGCAAATAGAATTGTGCAACCCGAATGAGTGCAAGCAAAACAAATAAAGTGACTTGTAAATGTAGGTTATTTAAGTCCGACAGCAGAGGGGAAGAAACTGTTTTTGTGGCGGGAGGGTGGTCCGTGTGGACCGTAGCCTCCTGCCTGAGGAAAGTGACTCGAAAAGTTCGTGTCCAGGTTGAGAAGGGTCGGCTGCGATCCGGTCTGCACGCCCCCGAGTCTTGGAGACGTACAGGTCCTGGAGAGATGGGAGGCCGATCACCTTCTCAGCGAGCGCTCAATGCTCTGAAGTCTGTGTCTGTCCCTGGCCACTGCCAGGGCCACTGCCCCGCGACCACACGGTGATGAAAAGGTGAAGATGGTCTCTATGACGGCGGTGTAGAACTCTGCCATCACCCCTCGGGTAGCAGCTTGAGTTTCCTAAGCTGCATCCTCTGCTGAGCCTTCTTGATGAGGGAGGTTGGCTCCCACCTGAGGTCCTGGGTGATGGTGGTGCCCAGAAGTGGAATGAGTCCACAGTGACAGGTGGGTGGCAAAGAGGCTGGGACTTTCCTGAAGTCGATCCTCATCTCCACTGTCTTTTGGGCGTTGAACTCCAGGTGATACATACTGATTTAATGACTTAGTATATACAATAATATAATTTAAGTTATTGTATTTTATATTGTATAATTTCATATATTAATTTAAGTTTAAAATATATTTGATATCTTTAGATACAGTCAATAAATAACGTGAATGTGTGTCATAACCTGAAAATCAAAGTGAAAGTGTTGTGAATGTGAGGATGCTTATGTACTTGTCTTTGAGGCAGGGAGTTGTTGGTGGTTTTTTTTTTTTTTTTTTTTAGTAAATGTTTAATCAAAAAAATAAGTTTTTCCAAGGTCTTGGCATTCAGCATTTGAGTTCTGATGAAACAGAGAAGAACAGGATGATGAAACAACAAGAGAATAAACAAATACCTTATTTGCCGATATATGATCAAAATGGTCCCACACGGCGGAAACCTTTCTTTTTTCAGGCTCCATCATGGCTTGAAGCGAAGAACTGCACTTCAAGAGATCTGTGATTCTTTTGGCAGAGGTGTACCTCCCGTTGACAGACGCGCTTCCTTACAAACGCAGTTTGGCGCCTCTGTGACAGGTGAAACAGCAGCTGTATCGGTCAAAGTGAAACGCGCACCGACACGGGGTTTCGCTCTATGAGCTCGACACATGCGCCGACGCATTGGTGCTGCCGGATTCAACACTCCCTCCTGCTATTCCTCGTGTGGTCTCCATTCCCCGGAATGCCTCTGGTTCAGTCTCGTCAGATTTGGTTTCTCCATTCCTACACCCTCCTACGTCTGTCACCTGCTCGCTGCCTCTGTTGCCCAGGCTCTTTTGACGCCAAGGAGCTGCCGGCTTCCAGCTGCTGGAGTCTTGCCACGACACCGCTGACCGAAAAGTTAGGCTTTTCTTTATTAGTAGCATTGCAACTAAGAAGGAAGATTTCCATCGTTGGCCAAGGCATCAGTCTCCATCAGCTGTCCAGTCAGCCACCCGCAGCTGCCACACCACCGCTGACTCCACAATTACCTACCTGGGCACCGGCCTCCTTTGGTTTCATCCATGCTACCTTCTCGAGACTACCTTCTCGAGAATACCAGACTTAACAGTTATATTGTTGTTTATGCATATTCCTCTCAGTCATAATCGATAGTTTATTATCACAATTTGTCTATGTTGTTTCGATTAGAATACTCCTGCTGTTGTTTTCCATATGTAGGTCTGCTAATTGTTAGGATTCTCCTTAAATCCGTATTTCAAAATTTTTCTTGTCTGTTATCTGAGTCGAGTCTGTTGTACTTACTGACTTATTCCTCTTCTTGATGTTCCCATACGTGGGTCTATAGTTAAATTCTGAATTGTGTTACATTCTATGATACTTCCGATTTATTCCTGCCTTGGTGTTACCAATTGTGGGTTTTTGCTAACGTAACTTTCTGTCTTGTAGTTAGTCCGCCTCCCCACCAGGAGGAGTCTAGCTGAGTGATAGCCCATGTTTCGAATAAGTTCCGGTTGTAGTTTCTGTCTCTCGCCTTGAATTGTTAAATAAAACCTTTTTAATTTGCTCCATTGGTCGAAAATCTCTTTTCCTACACTTGAGCCTCTGTCCATCGCAACACTCGGTTCACACAGTGAGAGGAGAAAATGAGTTTTTAGAGCTGAAAACGATTTGAAGTCCATTTCATTGTTCTGCCGTTGTTCTACTAAACAGAAATTGATCAGAACACACTAAAACCTTATTATTATTATTATGTTTTTACATTTGTCCTTTACTTACTCCTACAACTGTTTAACATCACCAAGCAGCTGAAACAATAAGACTCTCACATTCTAAGAATGAGACTTCATGTGCAATTACTGAATTTATTGTCCGCATCACCAAGAAAATAGTTAGATTTTTATTACTTGATTATGTTTGTAAACAATTTATCTTTTTGTGAGCAGCATTAAAGGACATTAGTCATTTTTCTACACATATGGTTATAATTAAACTGAATCTTCAATCTTGAATAATAAACTTCTACACCTTAGCAACTTTTACATAAAGGACTGATAAGTATATTGATTACGCTTTTACACAGTGTGTGGTTTTCTTGCATTTCCTTCTGCTTTAGCTGCTCCAGTTGTGTTACTTTCAGCCTGTATTGAGTGTATAAATCTTCATTTTTCTCTAATGCCCTTTTCTAAAATACTCAATCGCTCTGGTGCCAACTCCACCTCTTTCATGAGAATACACTCAAAGTCAAGTTGGCAAATCCTGGGTTGATTCATCAAGTTTATAACCAGCTTCATAAGACCATTCATCCTGATTGTGGTTGTTCAGTTTAGTGAAGCCAAATAACGAATAGGTACCCTGGATAGTACAGTAAATCAATAAGCCAAGTAAAGAAACGTTTTGGCACATAAAATTGCTGAAAACACTTTCACATTACACTAACACATCCCTGCGAATTATTTCACAATGCGCTGCACTGACAAAGACAGTGGTTTTCTGTCTTTTTCATGCAGTGAACTGACTGAATTGAGTAACAAATAACAGAGAAGGGTAATCCTACAAAAATAAAAGGCTCCCAACTGTTATTATGACCAAGATTCATATACACTTAACAGAGAAATTTATCAGAAGTCTCATTTCTATATTTAAAAGTAAAAAGTGTAGCAACTTGCATTCTAATCAGAATCCAATATTGTAACTGTCCAAAGACAGTGATTTTTGGAATTTCAAGTTGGTTGTTTTTTGTGTTTATTTTTTTATGTGTTTGAATTCTGTATTATAATTGTTGATAATGTAAGAGGTGAATGTACACCTTTAAGAGGTCACATGGCTGCGTTTTAGAGCGGGGTCACCCGTGTGGGATTGTGGGTTATAGCAGCACGGCTACAGAGGAGAACTTCAGAGGATGGCATTATTGCTTCAGAGGACGGCATTCTACACGGTCTGAGAGGCGCACACGGTGAAGTTACTTTTGGGTTTTGTTTGTTTTTATATTTTTTCTATTATTTGTTCACATGCATTGTCTGGCACTGTTGTACTGGCGTGTCGGACCTAGCGACAGAAGGCTAGTTTGGAGTGTGTCTAATTGTAAACGTGAAATTATGAAATGTATATTTTTGACATGTTTGTATGTATTTCATTGTCTTAGTTTTCACGGTGTCGGCAGACTGCAGGGAATAAAAAGTCTAAAGACATCTGTATGAAGCATGGTCTTCTTTACGTCAGACCGGAATAGCTACAAATATCCCTCAGAATTTTTTCATATGAATATATTGTGATGCATTAAATGTATGTAAAATCCCATCACATAAAATAAACTGATGTTGAGCTCTCAAACAACTCACCCGTGTCTAAATTTCTGTCCATATTTGGCTGTTTCTACTTCCTTCAGCCCAAAGACAGGCATAGTAGTTAAAATTGGCTGTTTGTGGGATTGTGATTGTGCATGGCTGTTTGTCCCATTGCGTTGGCTGTGTGATGGACTGGTTACATGTGCAGAATGCCTTTACATGCCTACGACAGCTGAGGTAGGTTCCAACCCCACCACAACCTCTAAAGAGGGTGGATATAACTGTCTTTTTACTACTTATGAGCTACATTGTCCAGGAGCCAAAAGGGCCAATATCTAAGTTTATATCACTCTATTAGGTAGATGCTGAAATATTTCAGTGGATAAGTCAACACTTTGACCTGCTGGTGGCATTAGATAAAAAGTCAGAGGATCACTAAAACCAGTAGCATTGATCCTCTAAATACTGCATGGTGATATGCCCTGAGGTATTTAATTTACCCTGAGGTACTTCAGCATGGTGACAGATCAGTTTACCATGCTACTGAATAATAATAAAGCGGAAGACAAGAAATATTTTGAGAAAAACAGTTTTATTTTCATTCTTGCATTTGAATTATTCTGCAATATCAGATATTTCAGCATATAGAAATATATTTTGAATACTTTACCACATGAAATGCAGCTTGTATATTCCAAGTCAAATGCCATATTTACATCATCAGTTATTTACAGTCTATGTGCATATTCTGGTGTATATTAACATCACTTAAATCCTCACTGCTTTACAGACTTAATAGTTAAATACATTATCACAAACAAACATACAGTAGGTATTTGCACATGGTTAGTTTGGAATAATGTAACAGGAGAACTGCACAATTTTGTCACAGTTTCTACATATGCACCTCATACAGTAGTCATTAATCAATTCAGAAGTGCTTCAGAAATCAAACTATCCATGCTAATGAGACAATGTCTGTTACCACACAGAATATACATGAGGCTAAATCGGAAACAAAGACCATTTCCATTCCTTGGAACACAATATTGGTGTCATGAGTGTTTATGGTTAAAAAAAAAAAAAAGACCGTATGAACATGTACTGCAGACAAAGAAACAAACATGACATTGAATTAAAAAAAAAACTGTATCACAAAGAGATGTAGGTTAAAAAAAAAAGTCAATTTGCTGAAGAAGACACTTACATGTGGTTAAAAGCTCCAGGAAAGGCTAGGTAGCTTAATGCAAAATTACAATTCTGTGTGAAACCTCACACAAAAGTTCAGTACAAAAGAGAAATCAGCAAAATCAAAAACTCAACAATTTATACTTCTCATGTAGAAAGGTCATTGTAAAGTCTCTAAAAGGGACCGTCCACACAGATCATAAATACATGTGCGATTGTGTTACTGTGGCATCAAGCCATGCAGGTATCTTCAACCTCCTTGTTACTGATTAAGTTGCTAAGACTGTTGGCGGTGTGAATTGGGAGAACTGTGTGTCAGCTGCTATGGTGATAAGGTGAAATTGGTAAAGGCCACGTGGAGTGGGCCTATAAAGTTTGCAGTTTAGACACTAAGATTGTTTCTTGGTTTCTACTGAAAGTCACTATAAGTTTCTTTTTACCACAACCATGATTGTTACCAAATGCTGAATAAGTTGTTTTGATACTCTAAACTGGCCAAATATTAACCAGAGACGGCAGAGGGGACTATTTTGTTTGTGTGGGCAGTGTTAGTTGTCAGAACAAACTATTACAGTTGTAGTCTGCAGCTTTCCACCCCGGCTGTTTCTTAATGACCCTCGAGATCAAACCCACAGTTTAAACAAACAATAAACAGTAAAACAGCTGAAAACAAACTGTGCTAGACAATGTACAATACATGTTTTACTCTGACTCTTTCATGTTTACAGGTAAGTTGAATCCATCAGAGGGATGATGTCATGTGATAACATGCCATTATCCCTCTGATGGATTCAGCTTCCCTGTAATGCCATGTTTTTTTCTATTGTAAAGTGAGTTTTATCAATGTTTGAGCTAGTAAAGGTGCTGAAACACCACCTTCAGACTAGAGACATGGCTGGCCCATTCACTCAAGTACACCACCGCAAGATGTACTCTTCTGTCCTCTTTTGTGTCTTTTTTGGATGGTTGAAGTAAATGAGCCACATGCTTAAAGCGGTTACTTTCACAAGAAATTACCTTAAAATTAGTTAGCAAACCAGTAAACAACATTTCTTTTAACAAACTTTAAGAATAATGCATGGTGATATACAACTGATGGTTCTCAGACTTTTTGAGAAAATAATGTCCTAATGTCAGACTTCCTCCTGTTTTCCTTTCTGGCTTATCAGCCTGTGTGCAGGGCATTCTGACAGGGGCAGGCATTGATTTTGAAAACCTCTGGGTTTTCAAAATCAATGCCCTGTACGTCTTTCGTGCTTTAGGTGGGTGGGAAAAATGTGCATATTCTATAAACTGAGGTGGATGTCCATCAATACTACGCCTTTGACAAGAATCAATATTTCTAATAGATCTATTCATGCTCCTGTTATTCCAGAAACCTATACTGATTACTGTGTTTAGGCTAACCACTTGAACCAACCCACTCGAATCTATGTCTCTTTTTCACTAGTTGACTTTTGTCCCTTTGACTCACTTTTTCCCACTGAATAAATTAATGACTGTATGTGTCAGAGTAATTTCTTTCTGAATAAAGACAAATCCAAGGTGATGTGGCTTTGTTTTACCTCAGTCCCTAAAAATACTGTCAAAAACAGATGAAAGTGATGAAATAGAACAGGTGAACTTGAAATGCACTGTTAGTGTGTTTGCTTCCTGCTCAATCGTTAAAAAAAAGGGAAAAAAAAAGTAATTTCTTTCAAAAGTCTTTAATACAATTAGGAAACATAAGCTATAAATTTCAAATTCCAATCCAACAGAACTGAAATTCATTATCTGCTTAAAAAGATATGAGTTGATACTGGTTGGGTGTGCTTTTTTTAATGATTTTTTTTTTGTCAAAATGAAACAACTGCAACAACATGCACCAAATTACACTTTGGTGTATGTTTCTACATGCAACATAAAACAAACAAACAAACAAACAAAAAAAATGTAGCCCTGAAGAACAACATAAAAAAAATCTGACTGTGGGATTGAAAATTAAGTCTTTTCACAAGAGAATGAAAAACCCAGACAGAGTTTAAGCTTAAAAATAAACACAGGCAGTAAAGGTGTTTATATTGATGCTTTTAGCCTCATGTAATGCTATTTCAGCTCTTGAGTCCATGTCCTCAGCTTTTTTGAGCCTTGAATCAACAGGGCTAGGTTGATCTGCAGTGAGGGCTTTAGTATGAACACACACAGCAATGTATAAGACTGCAGTCTCTTTGAACAGAGACCAATATCAATACAAAAACCACCACCAGACAGTTAACAAGACCAGCTGAAATGACAAACCATATTAGTAATTAATACAACCAGTTACTTACTTAGTCACAAAACTAGTATCACTGATTAAGTCTGTCCGTATATTCAATTCCAGTACTAAGCAATGTCTGAACACCTCTACTTGACCCTTTGCTACACTGTCATTGTAAAGAGTGCCACATTTAAAAACATCATAAATATGCAGTTGCAGGCTGCAGAAATGATATTCTAAAAACTGAGAGCCTGTATACTTGATTTCTTACTCTTTATCTCTTGTGTTTTGGTTTGTGAAAGCAGAAAAAAAGCCCAGAAAACGTCCTTATCTGCCTCAAAATGAGCTGCAAAGGTAAGCATGCTCGGTCAGCTTACTACATACAGTGGTAAAAAATAGCATTATGTCCAATGAGAAGAGTCATATATTAACTTAAATTCTGGAAGGTGTTACGTTCTTGTGTGCGTGTAGATAAGGTAGGTTGTGTTTTCTCTTTTCTTTTTTTTTTTTTTTTTTTTTTTTAGATTATGCCCAGCGGGAGTAATCTAAAAAAAAAAAGTTGAACTTGGCTGAACAGTAATTCACTGGATGGCACACATCTCCATCACCGTGTGTAGTAGTAGTAAAACAGCACCGGCTCCAGTGGCACTGGCATCGACTTCTAGTTTGAAAGGCCGGGAGAAGTTAGGAGCAGCGAGCACAGGAGCACTGCAGAGGAGAGACTTTGCAGCATGAAAGGCATGCTGACACTCATTAGTGCAATGGAACAGCACTACAGGACTGCACAACCTGGTCAGGGGGGCAACAACCACTGAGAAGTTTTTACAGAAACAACGGTAATACCCCGTCATGCCCAGAAACCATCTCAGTTCACGCCTGGTAGTGGGGACTGGGTAGGTCAACACTGCTGCAACTTTTGCATCCACTGGACGGACCTGTCCATGTCCCACCTGCTTCCCCAAGTAGGTTACCATAGCCTTACCGAACTCACACTTCGCAAGGTTGAGAGTTAGCAAGGCGTCAGCAAGTTGCTGAAACACCACCTTCAGACTGGCCCATTCACTCAAGTACACCACCACATCATCAAGGTACACTTTACAGTTTGGTACATCCTCCAACACAATCTGCATTAGCCGTTGGAATGCGGCAGGTGCATTCCTCATCCCAAATGCCATCATTGCATGAAGTGGTCAGGTGTAACAAAGGCAGAGATCTTAGAAGCTCTGGGGGTTAGTGGAATCTGCCAATAACCTTTCAATAGATCTAACTTTGTGATGAATGTCGCTGGACCAATGCTGTCAATGCAATCTTCCATGCGAGGCAACGGGAACGAATCAGGCACAGTAACCGCATTAACTTTCCTGAAGTCCGAACAGAAATGAGGGGTACCATCAGACTTAGGAGCTAACAAACATGGAGAGCTCCAGGGGCTGCAACTGGGCTTGGCTAAGCCATTTTCAACCAAGTATTAAACCTCTTTCTTCATCTTTTTCCAAGGGACAATGATATGCATGTTGTTTAATGGGGGTAGCATCATCAACATTGATATCATGCTCAATCACGAGTGCGGGAAGGCACGTCACTAAACAAAGTGGGGTGAGAGCGAATCAGACTAACAATGTCCTCACACATCGATCATCACAGGTAGGTAGGACAAATGTGTATCAAGGATGGACAGAAGCTCAGAGTTTGACAACGGTGGTAGTTTACACTGACCACAATCCTCTCACTTTCCTGACTCAGATGTTTAACCACAACCAGCGGTTTATGCGTTGGGTGCTGTTGGCACAGAATTACTACATTGAAATTAAACACAAGAAGGGGGCTGACAAAGTAGTGGCTCATGCGCTGTCCCGTGGATGAGCGGTGGCATTAATTTAGTGTTTTTTTATAAGTGCTGCTAGATTTGTGTGGAGTGAGTGTAACCAAACAGATGTGTTTATTCTTATGGGAGGGAGTGTTACGTTCTTGTGTGTGTGTAGATAAGGTAGGTTGTCTTTTCTCTTTTTTTTTTTTAGATTACGCCCAGCAGGAGTGGCCAGGTGCACCTGTGGCTCCTTGACAATCAACTGGGAAGGTTTATACTCAGCCACCCTGATCAGCGTTGCCTTTGGGGCCAGACCAGCTGCTGAAGTGTTGTGTTGGTGACTGGTGTTGTACCTAAACTCGACTGTTGCGTTTCAAGAATTGTGATACCGGCTTTGTGCCGGATTTTGGGTTTCTTTTCTTTTGGTAAATAAAACTGTTTCTCTGCCACATGATCAGTTTTCCTGCCTCTTTACCCGGTTTTCCTTATATTTGTTACTCTCCCTCATCCCCTGGCTTCTGGGGACGTAACAGAAGGGGACACAATAAACCTTACAGTTCCTGTTTAGGATTGCAAGAGTAGTGTGGGAGCTAGATCTGGATGAAGCTACATTACACTTTAGTTAACAATTCTACCCACTTTGCCCAAGATAGCGTTAGCCAAGGCTGCCAATGGATGGAATACTTTTCAGTGTTAAAGCCTGTGGCACAAAACTAAGAGTAGGATCTTTGATTTTAGAATTGCAGTCATCGGGGAAGTCAGCTGTGCATGCTGGAGTACAACAACTCTGTTCTTTTGTTCCCATGTCTTCTTCATGGAACATTAACTGGTGAGTATGCTGACTTTATCCTAAGAATATCTTACGCTTTTAGAGAAATTTCACAAACTCTAGATGGCACATGGATAATCACTGGAAAAATGACATATACAAAATTTTATATTTAACAAGATTTTAGCTGTGAGAGAAACGAAAAACAAAACCACTGAAATGGAAACCCTACTGATGATTTCTTAAACAATGACCTTACATTAGCTATCCTCTGGTCCTTGGTGGAATGGTCTTTGGAAAGAGCTCCTCCAACAGATACTGATTTATTTTTTAAACTTATGTTTGAACTTGATTTTTTCCACCTTTACATAGAACACTATAACCCTGTTCACTAGTAGTTCACTTGTAGAGCAGCTGCAGCCGACTAGGGTGGCAGTTATTTCGACTGATATTGCTATCTGGCTGGTAGAGGCTGGACGAGTTTGCGAAGGGATGGGAGTGGAGATCGGTGGTGGGTGCAGGGTACCCTGGAGGAGGTGCTAGTGATCTGGGGTCACTGTGGGTTATGGTGAGGGCAGGGGAACTGTTGTTCTGATTGGTAATGGTAGATGCTCTTCTTCTTGATCGCAGGGCCTGGCGCTCAGACAGCTGATTTCTCAGCTCTGACACACGTTCTTCTTTCTGAGGGGACAGATTGTAAAATGGATTTAACACTCTTCTCTGGTCACAGGTCCTATAAGACTATTTCATGGTAGGCTTCTGTTTAAACTGAGTTGATATTTGAGTGGGGGTGTGGGAAGAATAGAAAAATGGAGTTCAGCAAGGTACTAGGTTTGTTTTAAATGTTTTAAATATCAATGTTTTATCAATCTTTATATATCAGTCCACACACAATCCAGTCATCTGTTGCAAGACGGTCATTCAGGTAAATAGACATGATTATATGCTATTCAACATGAGGGGAAATTTAGCATTGTTGTAATTCTACACTAGTTTGATAAAAAGAACAAGAAAAAACAAAAAAGACAAAAAAGTAGCCACTAAATCACTCCGGGGGAAACATGTCTAAAACGCATGCATGTCTGTCAGGACAAAAGGTCTTTCTACAATCTTTCTATATAAAACCTTGGCAGGCTTCAATTCTGTTTTAATTAGATTCGTAGTAAAACATTTAGCTAATTTACAGGTTTTATAATCTTAATAAAAAATTGTATCTATCCAGTGAATCGACTTAGGAATGCATACAAATAATTTCATTTTAGCTATAATCTTATAGAAATGTATAAAAACTTTGATTAAGTGAAGCCTTAGTTACTGTGATACTTTAGACTCACCACACTTGTAACAGTAAAATAATATGAAATTTGGATCCCTGTCGCTTGGTTTTAGTATTCTTACATTAAGGCATCAAAGAGCAGGCTAGATGTCTGCCATTTTATTTACTACTGGAACTGGACAGAACCTCACTGGTAAAACATGTGTATGAGGTATCTGTCTATGTATTCCAGCCACAACCTTAAAGAAAACTAATGAGAGGTAAATAACATTGATCATCATATTACAATGTAATGTTCTGCTGGGAAACCTTGGGTTGTGGCACATATATGGATGTTACTTTGACATGTTACACCGGCCTAAACATTGTTTCAGACCAAGCACATCCCTCCATAGCAGTGACATTCCCACATAGTGGATATGCATAGAGTTTAAGAGTTTTATCTGCTGAGGGGGAAACAAGAATGAAAAGACAATCTTGTGACAAGAGAAAGGGCCTGGCTGACCTCTTGGATGATTTTCTGCAGCTCCTTATTCTCTCTCTCAAGCTGTCTGGACTTCTCCTCATCATTGTTATTGGTGGAAGAACCCGTCTTCATGGTCTCCTGGGCATCTGACTGCCATTCACCCCGTGTGATCAGGCGTCGCATCTACAAAACATGGACATATTTTCCTCAGTATAGATGTGAAGAATACCAGCCTAGTATTCTGTTACTAAGGGTTACAGGGTTGTGGGATTTAAGAGTTTGACAAGCTGGGTATTTTGTATAAACATAAGAAATCTTTTTGTTCCTTAATGGATTCTATATTCAGCTGCCCTGGCACCAATTACTGTGACAAAGTGGGTGAGAACTCTCATTTCACCTCACTACTTGTCCCTTAATACTTTGATCTTATACATTACACAACACAAACCATCCTTCTGTGTATTTGGCTTTAATTTAACCAAGCTAGTGTAACATTGTCGCACTTACTATCCCGGGTTTGTTTGTGTTAATTTGTTGCAGTTTACATCCATGGGTTAAAGGAAAACACACAGCCATAATTAGTTTCAGTTTCCTTTATTAAGTTACAGGTTAAATGTTGTTGAATTGTTTGTTCCTTTGTTCATACTTACCTTTCTTTGTTCCTTTGTTCTGGTTCACCGTGCAGGACTAGTGTTTGGGAGGAAGCCGGCCCAGCACTTCCTGAATTTATGGTGTTGCTGATGTCAGCGTGACATCACTGGACCAGACCAAGTGGAGGGTTTTTTTTCTGTGAATTATTGTTTCTTTTGTATTAAAAGCATTAAGCAGTAATGCTTTTACATATACACTTGCAGGAAGACCTTTATAAATTCCGATAGGTTTGTAGTGTGTATGGTTATGCTGTTCACCGAGTTGTTTGCGTCTAGGTTAAACAGTAGATCACTGTGCTGCATCATGGTAGAACTCGAGTGAATAGGTGTGAATTGAAAGCCCTATATAAGGAGCTAAGATTTGGTTGCCTCGGGTAGTGATGGCTGATCGAGGCTTTGTTGAAGCTTCGACACTTCATTCAAAACATGGTTCATTACTCGAGGCCTCAATGACACACAGTGCTCGAGTAGGACATCTAGTGGTCAATAAAATGAAGTGCAATCAAGACGTGGTCGGTTCATGGATTGTTTTGGATTTGATTCGCCATGCACACATTCCTGTTTGACTACACTAGATGATTGTATGGGTTCTAGTGGACACAAAAATAATATTACTAGTAATAATAATGACAATAACTATTGAAGAGCATGTTTCTTATATGCCATGTTTGTCTGTATCCCTATATACTCTTCACTTATATTCTGTGTTATGAAACATTTAAACGGTGCTGCTACATTCATGCTCTACAAATACAGACTGATGTCATTTTCACATGGGGCTGGTGCAAATAAAGATTATATGGATTGTTATGGATTTTGGCAAAGTATGTCTTGGGGTTTATTGGTAAAGAGGTCAGTAAAGAGGGTGTCCTTATGTAACTGGTTATGAGCTTTTATTGAGAAATAATTTATCAACAGTTTTGGGACTCAAGCAGTTCCTTCTTTTACTCACTATCTCCCCAGCCTTAGAAAAAAAAACCTGTTCACACGGCACAGATGAGGCTGAGGTACACAGGAAATGTTTGGCTCCATTGTACAAGTTTGAGTAAACGGTTTTGTGGGTGGCCCAGTAAGCCAGTGGGTCTGCCATTCTTTCTACAATTGCATTCGCTGTGGCGCTTTGCATTTGCCAGGCTCTACTTGCGTCTTCATCCAATAGGCTCCACAGTTGAACTGAAAAATATTGAAGATCATCATCATCATCACCAGAAATGTCAGTCATTCCCTATTCAGAAGAGAAAAAAAATACCTGTGGAAGGTGCTGCTGGTGGTGGAGGATGAGGCTGCGGTGGTGCTTGTGACGTAGATCACTGCTGCTTGGTATTCTTTATGTTAATTGTTGTGCATTCTGTTATTAAACGTTCTTTCCCACTGGCTGCCGCTCTGATTGGTGAATCCAAAAGTTTTGAACTGCAGAGCCACAAGTGTAGCAACAGCCAGTGAACTGTTCTTTTCTTTGGTTTGTAGTCTGTCAGCTAAGCACCTGACAAGGTTCTGTGCCAGGTGTTGTGTCATGGGGGTGGTGAGTTGGGAATATATATATATATATATATGTGTGTGTGTGTGTGTGTGTGTGTGTGTGTGTGTCTTATCTATATATAATATATCTATCTATCTATCTATCTCTCTATCTATCTATCTATCTATCTATCTATCTATCTATCTATCTATCTATCTATCTATCTATCTATCTATCTATCTATCTATCTATCTATCTATCTATCTATCTATTCTCTACGGAATACGAAATCTGAAATACTACTCTCTCAAAGCACATTACGGCAACAACAGGAAAAAAAAACAACCTACTCTGCGAAAAACAATTCAAATGAACGACACTAAATAGTGATCTCCTATCCCGGAACACTCGATCCCGCTGAGTGATTCACATAACAAACCGAACCAGTCAGGTGATTCGAAGTAGTTGAGTGCTTCAAACCTCACTGAAGTGGTTCAAACGTCATGAGTCACGTGACCAAACCACGCCTCGAGACAGTGGCTCGATACGTTTGTTTCATGAGCTACAGCGCATGTGTCGAAGCCTCGGGTGTCAGAGGACCATCACTAGCCTCGGGGAGAGAGGTGAGGCTGTGCTGCCACAATGTGAGTTTTTTTTGTTGAAGTAGCTACGAGATCATTTTGAAATTATTTTTCTTTGTAAAGTTTTTTGTATTGTTTTGTAACTTTAATTTTCGCATTAATGGAGAAGCACTGTAAAATAAAATCTGCACCTCTTTGGCACTCAAGAAGTCTGCTGAGTCTGTCTGCCTACCACCTTCCTTGACTATTCTGGCCAGGCTACATTACAATTACACAAGTTACTTTGATGTTTCTAATGCTGCTATCAAATTGTTAGGTTCAGGAAGACAGTTAACTGCGTATGTGTCAATTCTAAAACTACTAGTCTTTAAAGGATATTATACTTGTTTGATGCTTAACTGTGCAGGAATCCATCTCCGAGAGTGTTCATTCTAGACTTGTAGTAACAAATAATAATAGCCTATTATATGTAGCACATTTCTAACCAAAGTGTTACGGTGCTGCCATTAGTAGGGAATGGAACCAAGCAGACTAAAAAAAGAGGGAGAAGGCCAGGAGAAGGCCTCAACATAGTGGAAAGTTTATAAATTATGTTTTAAATGAAGACACTGATTTTGCCAATCTGAGATCCTCTGGGAGGCAATTCCTTAGTGTTAAGAAGAGCACAGGCCTGTCCACGTCCGGTCACCACTGTCAGAAAGCTTTTGTGAGAGGATCTCGGGGAGTTGAAAGATCACAAATGTAAGATGATTCTTGACCACACAAGGTTTTAAAAGCAGGCAATAAAATCTTTATATCAGATCTGAAACTGGTAACAAGTGAAGGCCAGCAAGAATTGATGAGTTAAAAGTCAAGCAGCTACATTTCAAATTAATTGAAGCCTATAAATGTTTTCTTTTTTTATGGATGAAGGAATGAAGTGCATTTCAGTAATACAGTCTCTCTAGGTACTATACAGTAGGTCTGTAATAAATTACTATGGCTATAAAATACCAGAAACAATGAATAATACATTAAAATTTCCCAAAGTCGTAGCTGTCTTTTTCAAATTGCTTGACTTGTCTGACCAATTCAGAAACCCAAAGACACTCCTCTACTAGCATTGTTACACTGGAGATGTGGGAACCAGTGAAATTTGGGCTTTGACCCCACTTATGTAGGAAACCTCTGAGTGTGACAAAAGTAACAGTGTGAAGGATAGGCTGCCTTACATCACTTACAATGTTTTCATGATGACACCATTACTCCAAATTAGCCCGAGTGATGCTCTTTTACCACCTGGGTTCCGACATCTTGCCTAACTGATCTGGGGCCCGTACAATAAAGCGACTTCTGCATATTCAGGACATATTTTCTTTATCTGGCCTTACTAAACTGAACAGTCAAAGTCAGGCTAAGCCAACCCAGAGTTTCTGAACCTGCTATGAGCTGGTTCACATAAAAAGGGTGCAGCTGGCTACAGATGAGGTATAACAAACATGAACAAGTCTGATAAGAAGAACACAATATAAATCATAAACCAATGTGACTAATTTGAAAACATAATCCAGACTAAAAGCTACAGTACTGCAGATTACCAGTAATCAATTGAAAAAGTAGCTCTCACTATAATAATAACTGTGTATTCCATTATATATATGCTGCTTAGTAGCTTATTCTTATGGTATAAAAGACAATTTGACACTTTTCTTTCAACTGCATGCCTGGAGGTGAACAATGCTATCATGTTATCATGGACGTGTACACTTAAATGATAACACATTTCAACAAACTTCTCATTCAACCCAGTTATCCTATTCTATGTGGCTACAATTGTATTCATTACAATTCACTCAGGAAAATAGCAAAGCTTTGCCCAATGTCAAAAGAACAGGTGAATCGGGCCATGCTTCAAAGCAGCCATTGAATTCCACTGATTTCCTTTGACTTCTATTCATTTCACTGTGATGTGAAAATTAACTATCAGACTTGAATAAAAGAAAACATTGCTTTCACTTGTCTGTGAACTAAAGAAAAATGGGTGAATGAGAAATACACTGTAAAAGCACTTTGTACTTGCTATACAAAGTGCAAACCATTGCATAAAAATATGAATCAATAAATGTGTTTTCAGAACAGAACAGGAATCAGGATGCTGTTAGCCTAGGCTAGCATTAAGACTGAAAATAATAGGAAACAACAAGTCAGGCCCTGTCTAATATTCAAAGTATATCTAATCAGTTCACTAATCCAATGTTGTTCTTTAACTGTTAAATACGAGTGTACTGTGAGTGTCCACATAAATTTCCTTCACATAGTCAAATGCCTCCTCTGTAAGTTAACATAAGTTAGTAAGTTAACATCAGGTGCAGATAGACACAATGCTCAATACTGATGCTGACACAGTAAGGCAGGGCCAAACTACAGATGGTCAGCCCAGATGACGTAAATAAAAAGCAATTCATTAGGTGATGACACTTAAACTGCTGCTGTCATCTGCAGGAATGTAATGATGAGAGGAAATATTTGCTCTGCTTTTACCTTTGGGACGAACAGAACCACCAGAGTGATGTAGACGGAGAAGACAATGGCCAAAGAGGCAAAAGCGAAGGAAGCGTCCTGCTGCGAGGACAGGATCATGGTGACTGGAGCTGTGATCATGCACAGCACCTAAGGAATACAGTGCATAGAAACCAAATGTTTAGTTTTTTCAATACATTATAAGAAACCACGTACAAGCCAGTTCACCAAGAGCTTTTGAGTCAAAAAAGCACAGCAGGTTCTCATACTACTGAATGTTAACTCAAAGTTGTTGTTGGGTCTCTGTAAAATACTGTAAGGCCTGCCCTTACTATGTAAAGCACATTGAGACAACAGGTGTTAGGATCCGGTGTTATATAGACAACTCTCAATTGTACAAAAGGTCGTTGTTTAATTTTCAAAGCAAAATAGTCACAGTTTTTAGCTTCATAAATGTGAAAAACTTTTGATTTTCTAAGTGTTTTATGAATGGAAACTGAATCTATAAGTCTATAAACTACCCGTAAATCTGTGACGCCATTTTCATCAGTTTGACTGACAATTTCAACATTAACAATGCTAACAATTTCTATAAGAAAATAAAAAATTTTGAATCGTTCAATGGAAATAAATGTTGGTGGCAGTCTTAGTTTAGATTACATAAACAACTGGCTTGTCTACAACTTCTCCAGTCATCTCACTTCTTGTGTTTCTTGATCTGATGGACGTCACATGGACTGTGTTCCCCAACCTCAATAATTACTTTGGGGAGTAAAAGATTACCATAGCTGATTTAGATGAGAATAAAGGCAATGAAATAGATACCCAACTAGCAGTAAACTTGAATTATCTTGTATTATTTGAAATGTTATTTAAAATTTAAAATTTAGAGTAGGAGAATTCTTCCTGAACACAGTTGAACTCAACATACTTATGAAAGCTAAGGCCAGTGGACAGAATCTAACCTTGAGCATCCATTTTATATATATATATATATATATATATATATATATATATATATATATATAAAAAACAAATACAAAATATCTATCTCTGAGATCTTTGCCTCCACTGCAGCAATATGGAGGTGAATGAAATTTAGCCTGTGGTAGCTGCAGTAATGAAAAATAAAATAACAAAAAAACCTCCCTAAAAAAAATCCAGAAGGATCCCATCCAGGGACTCAGATTTCCTACATAAGAAGTCCCTGTTAAAAATGGGAGCCAAACAAATATCAAAATATACAGACTCAACTTTTCACTCAAAATCTTAATTTGTGTTTCCACATATATTCTCAGACTTTTAGTCCTTGCTGTATGTGACAACCTAAAAGAGGTAATCACCTCTCCTGCAACATAACAGTTATTGACAAAAAGCAGAAAACACAGTTAAATAAGCAAGACTCCAAATTATAGATCTGTTTAAAAGAAAATACCCATCTATCTGCATTAGAGACATCATTATATTTTACTGAATGGAACTCTTTGATTGCACTATGCAGAATTGTTTTATATATAGTTGCATTGGCAACACAGGTTGCACTTCTGTCATTTCAACAAACATTCAGTAGAGATGAACTGGAGAGAGTGTGATAGAGAGTGTGAGAGGGTACAGGAGTGAGGGACACAGACAGAGCATGACTTCAAATGAAACATGAGAGGCATGCAGGTAACGCTGGGAATCAATACATATTTATCAACAGCCAGTCATCTCTGCACAAAAACTGAAAATCTCATCGAAACTGACAAATGGAAGCAGCAGGCTGACACCAGCAGCAGTCACATTTTCTCTGCTGTGTCATTGCTTACACACAGTGACGCACAAACACCATCCAGCTCTCCACTCACACACAATTTGTCCATTTCATTTCACCCATCTCACTGGAACAAATAGCATTCTGTGCACTTGAGATTCTTGCAATTGCAGTAACCATGATCACTGATCTGGAGACGCACAGTTTCCACAGAGCGCAGCCTTTAAAAGAGAGTGTTGCTTCATTACGACATGGGTCTAACTGAATAGCTTTGTCCACCATTCCCAGCCTACTGTCAGACCTCATAATCTCAACTTGTTCGCTGATTCCAATAAGCCTGGGGCTGTTTTCCTGCTCAGTTGGAAATACAAAATAACTAATCAATGCTTTTTAGTTGGGATAATAAAGGGTGATATCATCTTTAAAGCTAGTTAATCAAATTAATGAAAAAAGTGACACAAAATGGCTACAAATCTGCAATATCCATTACAACTAGGCTATATGACTTTGATATTTAACCTGGAAGTAATTTAATAAGGAATGTAATCTATCACTAGACTTTAATTTTCTTAAGTACTGGCATTTAAAAGTATTTGCACTTTACTTTAGTATTTCTAAATTGTAGGCTTGTCAGAACAATTCAGAAGAAATACTGCACTTTAAACCTTTATTTGTCTGTCACACACACACTGTTATCTTCATAAAATGAAGATTTTATTCACAAAAGATATGAGCTAATTAAAAATGAAACATTTCTATAGATTTCAAAGGAGTTATTAAAAGACTGAGAACTAGCTCCACCTCAAAGTAATATAATATAGTAATATGCTATAGTATGATATATATAATATACATGAAATATATATGATATAGCTGGACTTTCTTGTCAGCTTGGCAAAAACTAAAATCCCAGTCAGAGATAACAGGTATCAGAAGGTGGTTATCAACTTTCTTTGTTAACTCAGATTTTCTGCTTCAAACTATGTGCATTTAAAGCGATATGTGACTCTTCTGCACAAAATGCACCGATGTTGTCCAGCCTACTTCAGTCAACAGCTTGTTTTAATGGAGAACTATGAGAAATATAAAATTACAATGGTAAAAAGCGCTGCTGCTGCAAATGATGCAAGACAGGAATGCTGGTAGAAAACTCTTCATTGTGTGTATTTATTTTACTAATCAATGCAGCTGATTATTTCTAATTAACAGCTGCACAGTTAAACTTTAAACTTCATATATTTAAACATGATATTGTATTTAAATGCATTTAGATCTGACACTGTGTGATAATGCAGGATATCAATTTATATTGTGGCCAAATCAAAGTAAAATTAATGTTGCTAATCTCTGTAATTATCAGTACAAGGCAACTCAGGGTGCTTTATAGAGGCATAGAGATGCATTTAGAAAGGAACATTGAAATTAAAATTGCCACTTCTTTAACACAGACATTAAAATCATAGAAAGAAAACATGATGTGATGCCAATAACAGTGCATTTTAAAATACAAGAATGAATAATTAGAAACTAGGGTGATTTATCAGAGAAAGGTGTGGTAAACAATAATGTTTTCTAATAATGTTTTCAGACCTGAAAATTGATCGCTTGAGCAAAATTCAGATATTTGGGAAGTTTGTTCCATAGATGGGGTGCATAATAACTGAATGCTGTCTGGCTCTTTGGTTTTGATTTTGGGGACACAGTAAACCTGTCCTGATGATCTGAGGGCTCTGGGTGCTTCATATGGAACTAACAAGTCTAGATTGTATTTTGGTCCAAAACCATTCAATATTTTGTAAACCAAGAATAAGATTTTGTAGCCTGCTGCGATGTGGTCCAGTTTCCTGGTAGAACTAAGGCTCTAACAGCAGCATTCTGGACCAGCTGTAGTTGACTGATTGATTTTTTGTTAAGACCTGTAAAGATGCCATTACAATAATTTAACCTAATGAAAATAAAAGTTGAACAAGTTTTTCTGTGTCTTGTTAGGACAGAAAACTATTGATTCTACACCGTTTTTTGGGTGGTAACAGGGAGACTTAGTAACCGCTTTCAAGTGGTTGTTAAAATTCAGGTATGAGTCAATAATGACACCAAGGTTTCTGGCTTGACTTGTAACTTTTTGTGACATAGAGTCAAGGTGAGCACTGATCTTTGACCTTTCATTTTTGGGGCCAAACACAATCACTTCAGTATTGTCTGAATTAAGCTGGAGGAAACTTTGGCACATCCACTCAGTGATTTAATAAATACATTTACTCAGTGAAAGTAAGTGACTATCTATCACAGTGATGACACTGAAATATAAAGTTTGTCTCATCTACTTAAGTATGATAAGTGTAAGTATGAGAAGTGTTGTAATATTCTATGATCTGACCTAGGGGCAGAATGTAGATATTGAATATAAGCAATCTGAGAATAGACCCTTGGTGAACTCCGCATGTGATCTTCATGCACTCTCAGTCATGACTATCAATAGAGACAAAGTAGTCCCTGTATTGTAGGTGAGATTTGAACCAATTTAGTACAGTGCCAGAAGTCCCACCCACTCTTCCAGTCTGTCGAGCAGTATGTGATTTATTATTCTTGCCCGTAGGTGTGAATGTGAGTGTGATTGTTCGTATGTATATGTAGCCGTGCGACAGACTGGCGTCCCCTGCCTTCGCCCCAAGTCTGCTGGGATAGGCTCCAGCCCCCCCGCGACCCTATTAGGAGGATTAAGCGGTATATAGACGATGGATGGACGGATATTTTGTCACTTTGTATTGGTGGTACACACCCAGAGAACTGTAATGTCCTCGAAGATGTCTGAGAATGACAGATTTGTTCACACTGGGTGAAAATCCTGCAGGTCAGGTCTTGGTCACATATAAACCTTGTTTGCCTGCACTCAAAGAGGAAAGCTTCTATGAAAGCATGTTATTGCATATTAAAGCTCAACTGTCAAATCAGTAGCCAGTAGTATCTGCTGGTTACAGCTTATCACAAACATATAATTTTGGCCTACACATGGGAGGGATAAATAACAAGAAATTCTAGTTCAAAATTCCCAAGCAAATGCTTGGCTCGATTTCTATTCGAACAAGATGTCTGACTAAATATTTACAACCCTGTGATACAGTCGGATTATATAGTCATACAGGAGGACCTCTGCAACACCTGGTAGCAGGAAAGAGAACAGCTAATTCTATTTTACGAAAAAGAACCAGGGCAGGA
Source organism: Amphiprion ocellaris (assembly GCF_022539595.1). Lineage (NCBI taxonomy): Eukaryota > Metazoa > Chordata > Actinopteri > Pomacentridae > Amphiprion > Amphiprion ocellaris. Next base: position 24,080,543 of record NC_072780.1, on the reverse strand, counting down.
GAATACTGAGGGCAAATTCATTTCTATTAATTTTTTGAAGCACGATTGCATAGGACTACTGTGTTGGCCATGGCTAGGGTAAAGTAGCTGTAATTGTATTTTGTAACACTTGACAAGCTGACAGTAGTTTGTTAGCATTGACTAAGTTCTCAGATTTTCCCTTCAACACAATTACTGGGTTTTCAAACGTTGTAGAAGTGAAAGCAACATTTCTGGAGCTAGTTTAAGTGACAGGGTGTGAAAAACACACGCAGTTAGTTTCCATCACTTCAGAGGACATTACATCGAGTAACATGCGTTAAACAGAGATTTATTCCTATCCATAATCATTACTCCCCTGTTATTTTGTCTAACTTTGACCTTTCTTAACCTTTCACTTCAACCAGGGATTCGTGCTAGACTTCAATAATTTTACTGAGACTTGCAATCTATTTTTTTTACAAACACAAGTATACAGTTACACACACACGCACACACACACACAGACACACACAGACACACACAGACACACACACACACACATACACACAGTGACTAAACTTACAGCAACATTATAGATGGCCATGCCCACAGCTCGGTGGTCATTGATCTTTTCTGTGGAGATGGACTTGGTCTCGTAGGCCAGGAAGATGCCAAGCAGCAGCAGTAAGCCTTTATAACCATATACCACACCTGCAGAGATAGCAAGTGTTAGGAATGATGCAGCTGTTTGGAATGCAGCTCTTTTCAGGTTCTCATAGTACTTGGTGTGCACGATTTTGCATTTAAAAAAACCCTACAGTTGATTTTAGATTTTCCAGATCCTACTTTTTTTGGCACTTACATCCTACCTTCCACCATGACCTAACATTTGTTAGAGATCTGTCATCGGAAACAATCCGTCACCCCTATTTTTCTAAGTAGTTGACTTTATCTTTTTATAATGGTAACATTTCCAGAAGCCAGACAGCTATTAATTGTGGCAACATACATAGGCAGTTTGGCAAACTATTCAGTGTCAACATTCATTATTGATCTTGAGCAATCCCACCACAAAGTCCATTTATTTGCTGTTTTGGAGTATGTCAAATGATGACAGGATCCAGAACATCTATTGTAGATCTGTTTTGTTGGGCAGAGTGCTACTGTGACTGTTGCTTAAAGATATATTTTGCTGAAGCATGCAGAACCCTGGTATGGAAACCAAAAAACAGAGAAATATAAAATTGACAGAAATAATATTCCATCATTTTGTTGGTACTCCACTCACCCAGCCAGGTGGTCATCTTTTCTGAGCTGCAGTGCTCCAACAGAGGCTGGATCAAAACATCAAGGTCTCCTTTGGGGGCTTCTCTGGTGAATTTCTGCTCAAATACATACAACATTAACACATAAGTGAATGACAACAACGCAACAACTTCAATGGCAAACACCTGTCCAGAAACTCACCTGCCACATTATTAGGTTCACCTGTTAAATCTGAGGCAATCCAATACAACAGCTCTGCCATAAATTCTATTATTACAAAACTTCTATGTTTTCAATTTTAGTTGATGTTGTCAAAAAGGTGATGCTTTCCTATAAGTACATAATTAAGGTGAGTTGGTGGTGGTGGAGCACAGTGCAGTAAGTATTTGTAATATTTTGCATCCTTCATGTATGTTAATGCAAATACTTAAAAATTAAATGAAAGTGCTGTTGATGGAATCAAAAAAAATTTTCAGTGTACTCTTAATAATAACGCTGCTATTTTATTATATTGATAATAAAATTTCAAAGCTCTAGGGAAAGGAAATGCAAATGGTCTTTTACTGTCATTTTCATAATGGTTGAATTTCACAAAAAAGACCCGGAAAAGGCCATACACTGACAGTCTCAACAGAAATACATTGTTTATTGAAAGAGATCTTATTTTAAAAATGTTGACTGTAATTACTTACTGCAGGGATCTAAACGAAACTTGCTTTTGAAATTTTCAGAATCCAACATACATTCAATTTAACTGCAATATTAGCAGCTAAAGCTTTCATATGCTCTTCCTTCTACATGTTGTATTACTTTGCAACTGAATTTTATTTAAACAAACCAAACACAGTAGTAGACATAAGGTTCACCTTATAAGCACCATAGGATGGTAAACAGATTTTTTGCTCAGTTATGAGTCATAACAAAATGAATGGATGGTCATACCTCCACTGTGATATGTAAAGGATCCAGAATCTGCCAGATTATGAGGGACAGGATGTCGATGCAGAGCAAAACACCAACAGTAGCATAGAGTTTCCATGGTTCCAAGTGCTGTTGGGAAACAGGGGGTGGTGGTCACTATAGCAGCATGTTGAGGGATCAGGAAAAGGCACAAATCCTCTCTTTCTGATTTTGTGAGGGAGGGATTTATGAAGCCATAAATAGAGCAGCCTAAGCTGGACGAGAAAACAATGATCCATCACTAACTTAGGCCAATTCAATCTGCCTTTAAAGCACTGAACCATGACAGGACAGTGACAATGAGACCATTCTGAAAAGAGTGCACAGATTTCTGACACAATCACTATATAAAGGTGTTTCTTTATGTATTTAGCTTTAAAGAAAAATAAAAGACTTTGGAGTGGGTCCAACTCTGTCAAGTGGTTACTGATTTTGTTGCAAGACCAAGGCCCTCTGGCTTTTCAGGAAGAAAAAGAGTGTAAAGGCTGCATTGAGACATGGACCACCTCTGCTACAGTGATGAGGTAATGATTTATAATGTTCATTTACACAATCACAATGATAGTTGCAGTTGTTATCCTTAACCTACAGCTGATTTACTCTTTATTTCCTTCCTTTGACAGTTTGTTTAACTTGGCAGGTATTGAGCACTCAGCACTATAAAATACCATCTAGACTTCTTATTGACTTTAAATAAGCTCTGTTATGCCCACCTATGTCTCATGCTATTCTTTATTACGAAGCACTACAATATTCAGAGGCCTCACAGTGTGGGGGATAATGGAACTAACTACTTAAAGTAACTTTCTAGGAAATGTCATTCATATTAGATGAATCTGCAAAAAATATTTAATAATGAATAAATGAATTAATTAATCATTTTTAATGACGGACTGCACAGTGGAATAGCGGTTAGCACTTTGGCCTTGCAGCTAGAAGATCCCTGGTTCGCATCCCAGGATCTTTCTGCATGGAGTTTGCATTTTCTCCCTGTGCATGCGTGGGTTTTCTTCGGGTACTCTGGCTTCCACCCGCAGTCCAAAAATATGCTGAGGTTAATCAATTATTCTATATTGCTTGTAGGTGTGAATGCAAGTGTGATTGTTTGTCTGTATATGTAGCCTTGCAACAGACTGGTGACCTGTCCAGGGTGTCCACTGCCTTTGCCCCAAGTCAGCTGGGATAGGTTCCAGCTCCCCTGTGACGCTAATGAGGATTAATTGTGGCTCTTTGCCATGTTCCACGAGCTGTTTGGGGGCAGATTTTCCAGTGTAGCAAGTGTAATGTAAGGTCATTGGAAATGCTGCAGTATGGTGTCAAGTCATTCTTTACAAACATGTCATCCTGGAAGCAGCAAAGAAAGAGGAAACAATTGATACAGGACAGCCCTGCATCCAACAGAACTAGCCTCACCCTAGATCTCTTATGTACTTTGCTTGACTATTTCTTGACTACCACCTACTGCCAATAGTTTCTACAGACAGGAAAACCGCTGTGCCATGGGCTCACCGGTGTCTACAAGAGTAGTCAAGCTAGAGCCTTGATGTCCTTTGCAGGAACTGTTCCCACTCATTGGCTTAGGCGTGAGGATGACTCCTAGGTCAGACTCAAAATACAGCACGTGATACTGCTGGAGAGGAAATAGTTTGACCTTCATGGGCTGTACAAGGCACATTTAAAGATGACAGAAGCCCCAGCATCAAAGTAAACACACTGACACACTGATCAAAACTTACTATTTGATTCCCACCTCCCACTGAGCTAGCGGTTATCAGAACCTGACACTATTGGGTCAGAATATGCCCACAAGGACAGAGGGAAAGTGGAGTGTGCACAAAGACATCAGAGACGCGTTTCAAACATGTGGCTACCCAAACTGGGTTTTTGGCTACACCACAAAAGGACAGAACAGAGAGGAAAATAACAATTAACAGAACAACATATGTATTCCTTATGTTGTTGTGTGTGCAGGACCAAAGAGGATTATCAGCCAACAACAGGTCCCTGGGCAAATTAAGCCCAGCAACATGCAGAGGCAGAAGCTTGTGTGCATTTAAGACAAAACACGCAGACATAAGCAGACCAGTGTGCTGTATGTAGTTCAGTGTTGTGAGAAATGCACAGAGCAGTACATTGGGTAAACAAAACAACCGCTTCACAAGCACATGGTACAACACAGAAGAGTCAGCTCCTCAGGTCAGGACACAGGAGTCCACCTACATCTGAAGAACAAGGGACACTCAGTTGAGGAAAGCACATCTTGGGCAGAGACGGCCAGTGGTTGGAAAGAGGAGCGAAAGAAGCCATCTATATTAAACGGGAATGCCCATCACTAAACAGAATAGGTGGTCTATTAAACAACATATCAGACACTTAAAATGCAATTCCGTAATGCCTTCCTAGACAGCTTAATACCTATTTACACCTCAACACACTTGAGAGCAACAACTGTTACTACCCCTGTGCAAAAGCAAAAGTTGGGAAGACACTGGTGTGTCTAGTCCAAGTTGTGTTTCAGTTTAATGCAAACTTCATCTTTATTATCCCACTTAAACTCTAACATGAAAGGAGTCATTTTGCTTGCTACAAGTGGTCAGCAGTAACTTTTTGGGAGATATCTATGAAATGAGTTTACAGCTTCAGGTTTGTTACACTGACATCAACACCACAACACCAGTTAGGCATGCATGATCATTCTATATTGTGGCAATTATATTCACCACAGGAAATATTTTACATTCTTTTATATAGTGAGATAACTAGTGAGAAATCATCTCTGACAAGTGATTAAAAGTCAGTTCATATATCAAAGTTAGTCATCAAAGTTATCAAAGCTAGTACCATAGAGATATGTATGTCCATGGGCAGTATCACCTAAATGTCACATGATTCAAAATTGTATCACCTCTCAATAATTGTACTTCTAAGTTGAACGGTACAGTATTTTCTCTTATGGTCAATCAAAAACAAATACTTTAGAACAACTATGTTGAAAATATAACTGTCCGAGTACACTTGTGATTTCAACTCAGCTTACCTGCATGAACATGGTTATATAACAATTTGTGAACACCGGAACTGTTTCAGTTGTTGGCAGGAGGTATAGAAGAAGCCATAGTACCACAAATCAGAATTGCAGTAGCTGCCTTCCTAAACTGGCATCAGGAACTGTATGTGACTTGTACATTCTCACTCTGAAAAATGCATGGGTAAGTAATTCAGATTTGGTACAGGACTTATCAGTAGAAGTCAGACTTTCGGTGACTGCTCAGACAGTGTGATGAACTGTTCATGTCATCAGCCTCTATGGACGCCACCCAAGAAAAACACCCTTGCTTGTTTTTTGGTACAGTGCAAGAGGAAACTTCACTAGATGGCATGGAAATAGGCATGATGAACACTGGAAATACAATATTTGGTCTGATAATACAAAGTTCGCTAGGCTCAGATCGATTCCAGCAGGCTTGAGCTGAATATGGCCAGGACTACCACAGTGAATACATAGATTTGACAGTAAGGTGATGATGTAGGGCCATTGGCATTCTGGCATCCCAGCGGGCTGGTGTCTAGTGGGGGCTGGTCAACAAGTTCCCCCGGGCCTGTAATAAGTAAATTGGAATGGGATTTTAAATTTCACCAGTTGCTTCTATTATCCCGGCGCAGCTTTTCCAGTGTTTACATCATTGGTTATCAGCTCAGGAACACACAGACCAATTACGTACGAGTTCAGATATCCCAGGTGACACTGCTCAGCCAATGAAGTCCCTGTATTGCAGCCGCTAAAGTTTAGCTGCTAAACATCGAAGCTCTGCAGTCATAAAACAGTTGAGAGGTGAGGGACAGACGAGCGGAGGATAGACAAAATAGAAAGACAAATAATGCAACACTGAGAAGAAAGTAGCCCTACACATGCTGACTATGTTCGGCTAAACATTACAGATGAGAGGCAGCTTTCTCAACTATGAATATAATCCAAATTAAATATGTTTCCAGACTCACCAATGAGCTCCAGATGTGTTTGAGAATGACCCTGACATCAGTCAGACCATGATTCAAAGTACTGGCAGGATAAGCTGCAGCTCAGTTCTCCCATTAAGCAGCAAGGATATAAGGGAAGTGATACAAGACAAAAAAAAAATGTAAAAGTGTTCAACTGTTTCAATTTTTGGAGATTTAGGTATTGTTAAAGATGTATATAAGTTGGTTCAGGTTGTTCAGTCATTACGGTCCGAGCACCAACGGTGCGAAGACCCTATTGGAATGCAAGGAATTATTAGGGTCCGAGCACCGACGGTGCGAAGACCGTATTGAAAAGCATGGGTATATTATTAGGGTCCGAGCACCGAATGGTGTGAAGATCCTATTGAAATGCATGGATTTATTAAGGTCCGAGCACCAAAGGTGCGACGACCCTATTGAAATGCAAGGAATTATTTATTAGGGTCCGAGCACCTTCGGTGCGAAGACCCTATTGAAACCCATAGGGTTTATTATTATTAGGGTCCAAGCACCAAAGGTGCGAAGACCCAATTGAAATGCATGGGTTTATTATTAGGGTCCGAGCACTGAAGGATGCAAAGACCCTATTGGAATGAAAGGAATTATTAGGGTCCGAGCACCAAAGGTGCGAAGACCTTATTGGAATGCAAGAATTATTTATTAAGATCCAAGAACCAATGGTGAGAAGACCCTATTGAAATGCGAGAATTATTTATTAGGGTCCGAGCACCAACGGTGCGAAGACCCAATTGGAATGCAAGGAATTATTAGGGTCCAAGCACCGAATGCGAAGACCCTATTGGAATGCAAGGAATTATTTCTTTGTCGGACGGGGGAAAAGCACTTCTGGCGGCCTTAACGTACACATAAACCCATGAAAATTTGCACACACATCAAGATCGGCAAAAAATTTGATATTTTATGGGACTTGTGCATATGTGTGCCAAAATAGGTCCATAGCGCCCCCTACAAAGTTGCAAAATGTGGTTACTAACCCAACTCAGAAGAGCTTTCATCTACAGTTACAAAATTTTGTAGGCATATACAGCACATCAGGACACACGAAAAAGTCAATCATGGCCATACTGTAAACCCAGCAGGAAGTCGGCCATCTTGAATTAGCTGAGAAATTTTTTGAGATTAATAACTCATCGGGGATAAGTCCAAGAGACCTCAAATTTGGCCAGCATATGCAACAGTCCTTCCTGATGAAAAGTTATCAAAATGCTCTGCAAAAGTCTTAGGGCGTGGCCATGGCGGTGTCCAAAAATATTGATCCTTCGCCATGAAACAGGAAGTGCTGTCTAGCTCTCCTGTTCATGCTCCAATCTGCCTGAAACTTTACATGTATGATCAGAGTCCTGCCCTGACGACATCCATGTGGTAATATTCATTCACAGTCATAGTGCCACCTTGTGGTATCAGGAAATAGCCGTTTTTTTTACACTTTGATGTACTATTCTTAGCCAGTTGATCATATATTCACCTCAAATGTGGTGACATAAGCCTAAACACATTGATGGTGATTCCCAGAGAAAATGGTGACTCATCATCAAAGGGTGTGTCTGTGGTGGCAGGAACAGGAAGTCGGCCATTTTGAATTATGTGTCATATTTTCGACGATTTTGGGTCATTTTTGCGCATTTTCAAAAGCTACAAACAGGAAATGCTGTGTAACTTTCCTGACTATGCTCCAATCTGCCTCAAACTTCACATGTATGATCACAGGCCTGCCCTGATCACATCCATACGCTGATATACAGTCATAGTCATAGCGCCACCTGGTGGATAGAGAGTAAGTGGTGTATAAATAGCCTATACATGCTCCAATCTGCCTGAAATTTTACTTGTATGATTAGAGTCCAGTCCTGATGACATCCATAGACCAGAGTGATATTGCCACCTGGTGGATAGACAAGAAATGCTGTGTAACTGCCCCATACGTGCTCCAATCTGAATCAAACTCTACATGTATGATCACTCTCTACATGTATGATCACTCTCTACATGTCTGATCACTCTCTACATGTCTCACACTCTACATGTCTGATCACATCCATATGCTGATTTACAGTCACAGTCACATGATGCCACCTGGTGGATAGACAGGAAGTGGTGTATAACTAGCCTGTACATGCTCCAATCTGCTTGAAACTTATCACACTGATCACACTGATCTGATCAGTGTGATCGCACTTTTCTTCGCTCCGCAGCTATCTCTGTTCCTCCCCACCCTCATGTTTCCCTGCTTGCTGCATTTCTTCGTCTTCGTCTCGTCTGTCTGACTTGGAGTGATCGCTTGGCACTGGACCTTTGAAACACCGATCATGGAATTGATTAACTGGGGTCTCAACGCAATTGACAAGATTGTCGCCACAAAGAACACAGGCCTAGGGGAGCCTACCTGCCCGGATGGGAGTTTCGCCTCTGGTTACGTGATCGACGCCTGGGGGAAGTGGAAGGGGATCATGTGCCTGGCACCCCTATCCGTGGAGGATGTGGAAGATTTTTATATATTCGGATTTATGATGACAGGCCTGCTGATAATTGGCTTGTTCACTGGTCTGAGCTTCTGGAAAATCAGGAAGACCACAGACAGAAACAACGTCCAAACTTTGCTGGTCTATGCAAACGATTGGATCACGGCTGCCGATGCTCGGTATGACGAACTCAATCGTAAGATGAACAATTTGCTTGGTGTGACTGTTGATTTGATTCGCAGATTGGAAGCCATCAGGGTGAGAATCGCTACAGCTGAGGTCTAAAACTGTTGAGAGCAGTAGGGGGAAGGTGAAATTACTTCTCTCCCGCCCAAACATGAATATAACTGATTACATTTTGGCGCCCCTGGAACAATAACAAACTCCTCTGGAAGTTCCATGGCCTCTATGTGTAGCCCTGTGATAGACTTGTGACCTGTCCAGGGTGTCCCCTGCCTTCACCCCAAGTCAGCTGGGACTGCATCCCCCCACAACCTTAATGTAGATTAAGCAGTGTATAGATAATAGATGGATGGATAAAATACTCTGCTGTAAAACAATTTCAAATCATTTGACACTTATGTGATATTGCACAGTAGTGTGCTCAGCATATAAAAACATCATATTGACATGTTAACAATACAATGTGGAGGTCCAATTCTCTATATTAATCATAACAGAATTTTAAACGCAGAACACTAAATGACAGAGGTATTAATGCTCACATTCAGTGTTCCTGACATTTTGATTTTAAGTCTGGAAACACTTTACCCTCAGAAGTATTACAGCAGCCACAGACAAAACATTGAATGAATTAAAGTGAAGACAATCTGTTGTGACACAGTCACAACAGATTAAATAATCCTGTCTGATAAGCTTTCTCCAAGTAATAAGCTGTATCTCTGCAGGGATCTCTTTCCTCAATCTCCTCAAACATTCACATAACTAAAATGTCCTTTCAGACACGTTCTTTTACGAGAGACAGGAGAAGGAAGATGGAGATCTATTAGAAGATCTCTACTGCTAGGATCAAAAGGAATAAGTCACTGGCAGGACAAAAAAATGTTAATCAATGCTCAAGGCCATGCAGTGAGCCAACCATTCCACTAAACTAATACATCGAATGCATCATCTATTACTTTGGAACATGGAAATGGAGGATGTCTAAGTCTCAACTCCAGGGCTTGGCAGAAGAGCTCAGGATGGACTTGATTGCTCACTCCTAATGTACAGCTTCAAATCCATGCCACTTTACCTTCCTTTTATCCTTTTTTTCATCCTTCTTGGTGAAGACGGCATGAACCCACCAGATCTTGGTGAACATGCTGCCATATGCAATGCTGAAACCCAGACCAAGCAGCCACAGGCGGAACTAGAAGAGGAGAAAAGAAAGGAAAGGTTACATTATTAAACTGATGAATACATCAAGCAGATGAATCAAATCGTCTCCTCAGCCATTCTCCACCATTCTCCACCATTAACCCAGTCTGAGTTTATTAACCTTTCAAAAATTACCTTGAACTGAAAATAACTCACAACCTCTGTTACGCTATAGATATAGTTTGCCATTGAAATGCTAGGCAGAAGTCAGATTAAATAATGGGATAAGAAGTAAGAGTACGGATATCTGTTTTACTCAGAGTGGAGATGGTAATAGTCTTTAAAAAAAAAAAAAAAGGACTAACTCTCAAGTCTAACTGGAGGGATCAACAGTGATTTCTTGGCCTGGTGTCTTTCTGTATGGACTTTGCATGTTCTCCCTGTGTCTGCATGGTTCTCCAGCTTCCTCCCACAGTCCAAAGATGCTGAGGTTAACTGGTAATTCTAAATTGTCTGTAGGTATGAAGGTGAGTGTGCTTGGTTGTCTGTCTCTGTGTGGGCCTGTGATAGTCTGGGTGAACCCTGTCCCTAAGTCAGCTGGGATAGTCTACAGTCACCCTGTGACCCTACAGAGGATAAAGCAGTGTATGGGTAATGAATGGATGGATGTTCACAAAGGTAATAGCATGCCACCAATCCTGGATTGGTTTAACAAAAGTGATTTTAACTTGTATTTCTGCATTGCAGACATTTGGTGATCTCCAGTGCTATTGCTATTCGGCAAAAGAATTAGATTTCTGTTGCATAACTTATATGAGAAGCTTAAAATCCTAAAATTAAAAGATTGTCAGCTAACCTGACTAAAAAAAATGCACCTATCAGGACCCATAAAGCTCACTGATCTGCCCACCCTGTGTCAAAAAAATTGCAATCCTGTACAAGCTTTTTTTTTTTTAATTAAAAGAACTGCATTCTCATTTGGCAATGCATAGGCAGTGGTACGTTAGCTGCTGGCTAATGTGCCATGTGCAATATATTTGCAGACAAGAACTTAAAATGCTAACATCATACCAGCTCTTGATTTCAGATTTTTTTTAAATAATGAATAAATAGCAAAGCAGCAATAGTAATGCATAATAATAATATTGATAATAATCAGTTCTGAAACTACATTAATGCCTACAACAACTTTTAAAATGTACCTGGCAGACAACAGGAAACTGCCTCCTATGCACATGGAGGCCATCAATGCCCAGAGGGAAGACGGCAGCCAGAGCCATCATGCAGCCCACTGCAGTCATGTTGTTAAGGTAGGGCTGAGAATTCTGAATATACCTGGAATGAAAGCACAAATGTTTATGGATAAATGAATGCATATATAATCAGAAACAAACACAAAAAATGTAACTCTAGATGCCCCAGTGAAAGTAAAGGAACAGTTGCCTGGAATTTTTTATTTTTTAAAAGTTAAATGTATTCCTATTTATAAGAGATACAAGATGCTGAGTCAAAATCTAATATGTTTCGTTGTTTAATTCTATTCTATTCAATTCTATTCTATTCTATTCTGTTCTATTCTATTCTATTCTATTCTATTCTATTCTATTCTATTCTATTCTATTCTATTCTATTTTCATACCAACTGACACTTGTAAAGGTGCATACTATTTAGCCGTCTCAAAGCAATAGCTCCTGAAAATAGCAATAACGCTAGCTCAGCGCTTTTCCCTTTTGATGCCGCTGTGTTTGTTTTTGTTGTTTTGCCTGGTCACCAATTTTAAGTTCAGTGGTGTGAACCCCACCTACAGCAGATAAGATCTTCTGATTATTTGTCCACAGTTTAATCAGGCCATTATTAGTGAATCTTGGCACTTTGCACCATAAACCAGAGGATATAGTGTTACGGTGAGTGGAATTTCGAGAACCCAAGTGACAATTCACAGAGCGGCAGACAGGTGGATATAATCAGATTTCTTTATTATGAATCAACAAATAATTTGCCACTATGGCCAGAAACTCACTAACGTAAGGAAGGGGGTAGGAAGGCAGGCTCCTGGTGCTCGGCGGTGCTGACAGCGTCCAATGACGAGTGGCTGCTGGCGTGCAGCGGAGACTCCGAGTCCGGCAGCGGCGCGGAGCTGGTCGGTGCAGGCCGGGGGTGGGGTGGGGGGATGGGGGGTTGGGGGCACGTCCTCTGTCTGGAGGCCAGGTGCTGCTCCTCAACCGGAGGCAACTTATGTGGGGGTCCAGGACCTCTATCTGGAGGTCTCACTGGAGAAGGCAGGCAGCACCGTTGATCAGTCCAGCAAAAGGATCGAAGTCACTCACAGTGCAATCAGATCCCATGTCAACAGTGCAGACAGTACAATCCCACACTGCATGCTGTGTGGCACTTCGTTTTAAAGCGAAGGTGATGTTGATCAGCCACAGATGTGGATTGCCACACACGCCAATTAATGTAGTCCACACAAAACAAAAACTCCAATCCTGCAGGCAGCAGGTCGGGCGAGCACGACCGCTCCGGCGGTCAGACAGGGGCTGGAGGGGGAAGGCGGGACCGCTCCGGCGGTCGGGACAGGGGGCCGGCGGAAGAGGTGGGACTGCTCCAACGGCCGAGATATGGGAAAAAAAGGTTCCCGCGATACTGGGGTGCTCTGGCCAGCCCCGTGGAACCGAAAACAAAGTCAGCCAGAGAGAATTTGCTCATTCCCGACTGCGGAGGCTGCTGAATAAAAAAACGCAGACCTCTCGGTCAAACTATCAATGTCAATACCCTGGCTGTGACACATAGCCAGGTCACTGTGGCTCTCTGTGGATTGTTATCGACCCTGGCAGGCACTACAGATGGAGGTGACGCAGTAAGCAGAAGCGAGAATGCCGGTATAGCTTACTCGACAGGCTGAGGGAACAACCACACAAGCTGTGCATCTTTCTCATAAATGCTTGATCCATCACCACCAAAATAGACAAATTTAAAATGCAAATCTACAGGATCATCACCTGCTCACTGCCTTCTTTGGAGGACTCATTCAGCTCTCACTGTCTCAGTGGAGCAGCAGCAAACATTCTTAAGGACCAATCCCATCCTGGTCACCCTTTGTTTGAACCAATATTCCCAGGCAGACATTCAGGTCTGCATCAAATCACAGACAAACAGACTGAAAAACAACTTCTACCCTAGAGTCATGAGAGAACTGAACTCTATCAAACAATCACATTAACTGTCTGGACTTGTGCCTACTAGCAGTTTAACGACTAAATTATTCACCTTGTATTTATTTACTGAAACACATTTGCATATGATTACATACACCTGCATTTTGCATGTAATTTTTGCACAACTTAAGCCATACTTTTTGTACATGTTCATCAATGTGTAATATCCAGAGGTGCAACATCAGTTAAAATATCATATTAACGATTCCTAAATATATGCAAAATAAGCTATGTATAAAAGAATAAGCTATCCCACTGTTTTCATAGATACATTTATGCATTTTTTTTCTGACCAGATGTTTTATTTCTGAAATGGGTTGGCAAATTTCTTATAAAACATGAGTGAATGTGTGAATGCACCAACAGGATTGCTGCTTAATTTTGATAAAATGACAATAAAGGAATTCTATTCTATTCAATTCTATTCTATTCTATTCTGTTCTATTCTATTCTATTCTATTCTATTCTATTCTATTCTATTCTATTCTATTCTATTCTATTCTATTCTATTTTCATACCAACTGACACCTGTAAAGGTGCATACTATTTAGCCGTCTCATGCTCTTTTACTTTAATTGGAATTTTAACTGCTTTAATCAGTTATGCATCAACTGATATTTAAACAGCTGTTAGTGTGTCAGCTGAGTCCGCTTCCATTGCCTTGACTGCTGAGGTATCCATTACAGTTAACAGTCATTTTTGCTTACATTATTTCCAAATTATGCTAACAATGGTGTGTGGTAATGCAGCTTGACCTGAAAACCATGAAATGACGTTCACAAGACTGATATCAATGCCTAACTCTAGCAGTTTTCAGATCTTAATCAGTAGATTGATTTTATATCGCAGTGATAATAATCGTTGCATTAATAAAAATGCATAGTTACTATTTTTAAATTTCTCCTCCTAAGAGTTGTCTCTTCAACCATTCTTTAATTGCTTACATTTAAATGCATTAGTTATAATCTTTAACTACTTTTATACTTTACAGTTTCATGTCTTCATGACATTTTGATTAAATTGATGGTTCAAAGACTTCCAGGTTAAAACAGACATCTCAGCTGCTGATATCTCAGCTTGAATGTCTAAAAATGGCTTCAATCCATTAAGCAATTTCCTTTTAGCTCTGGTTGGGTCAAATATATTGAGAATTGGTTTAAAATTTCACCAATTCCGAGATGACCTAATAACCAAGTGATTGAGATGCAAATACTCTGAGCAGAGAGTACTTACACTACATTGCCAAAAGTATTTGCTTACCCATCCAAATAATCAGAATCAGGTGTTCCAATCACTTCCATGGCCACAGGTGTATAAAATCAAGCACCTAGGCATGCAGATTGCTTTTACAAACATTTGTGAAAGAATGGGTCACTCTCAGGAGCTCAGTGAATTCCAGCGTGGAACTGTGATAGGATACCACCTGTGCAACAAATCCAGTCGTGACATTTCCTCGCTCCTAAATATTCCACAGTCAACTGTCAGTTGTATTATAAGAAAGTGGAAGTGTGTGGGAATGACAGCAACTCAGCCAGGAAGTGGTAGGCCACGTAAACCGACGGAGCGGGATCGGCTGATGCTGAGGTGCATAGTGTGAAGAGGTGGCCAACTTTCTGCAGAGTCAATCGCCACAGACCTTCAAACGTCATGTGGCCTTCATATTAGCTCAAGAACAGTGCACAGAGAGCTTCATGGAATGGGTTTCCATGGCCGAGCATCTGCATCCAAGTGCAATGCAAAGCGTCGGATGCAGTGGTGTAAAGCATGCCGCCACTGGACTCTAGAGCAGTGGAGACGCGTTCACTGGAGTGACGAATCGCACTTCTCCATCTGGCAATCTGATGGACGAGTCTGGGTTTGGCGGTTGCCAGGAGAACGATACTTGTCGGACTGCATTGTGCTAAGTGTAAAGTTTGGTGGAGGGGGGATTATGGTGTGGGGTTGTTTTTCAGGAGCTGGGCTTGGCCCCTTAGTTCCAGTGAAAGGAACTCTGAATGCTTCAGCATACCAAGACATTTTGGACAATTCTATGCTACCAACTTTGTGGGAACAGTTTGGAGCTGGCTCCTTCCTCTTCCAACATGACTGTGCACCAGTGCACAAAGCAAGGTCCATTAAGACATGGATGACAGAGTCTGGTGTGGATGAACTTGACTGGCCTGCACAGAGTCCTGACCTCAACCCGATAGAACCTTTGGGATGAATTAGAGTGGAGACTGAGAGCCAGGCCTTCTTGTCCAACATCAGTGTGAGACCTCATAAATGCGTTTCTGGAAGAATGGTCAAAAATTCCCATAAACACACTCCTAAACCTTGTGGACAGCCTTCCCAGAAGAGTTGAAGCTGTTCTAGCTGCAAAGGGTGGACCGACGTCATATTGAACCCTATGGATTAGGAGGGGATGTCACTTACATTCATATGCGAGTCGGGGTAGGTGAGCGAATACTTTTGGCAATATAGTGTATTTTGATTTTGGCAGGAGCTTGCCGGTTGTTGTGAACAGTTTATTTGCCATTAAACCAAAACAAGTTCTCCTTAGACCAAAGGGATGTGCAGTTTTATATAGTAATTTCCCCTTTCACATTACAAATGATAATTTAAGGTAATAAATCATACACAATTTTACATTGTTCAATGCAACTTCATCTTTGACATATAGCATAAATGAGCTTTTGTACCTGACATTTCTGTTGTAGATGTTGAACGTGAGACAGACAATTCCCAGCAGGATTCCCAATCCAGCAAAGACAGAGACAGAAACAAAAAGCTTCTGGGACAGGTAGCGAAATTCTTCAATGACCACCGTCTGATCTGCAGGGGGTCCTGAGCCTAAAACACACAAAGGAGATGTAATGTGAAGGATGAAGATACTGTGGCCAACAGAGGAGATAAAGAGAGGTCCAGGAAAACCTGATCTGAATGCATCCCCAGTGTTTGCTCTCACTACTGGTCTAACTATCAGTACATTGTCCAGCCGTGCTCCAACTTCCTCTGTCTCAGTAATGCTTGTCGTGAATCACACACGGTCACTTGGTCTTTGGTTCCAATACCAGTGTTCAGTTAACAATCATATCACAACCAACGCTAACGGGTACACAAACACAACTCAGGCCAGAGAAAAACAACTGACGTTTTATACTACTGGGTTCATTTCATCTACTGACCTCTTTGTACTATGACTTTTGTATTAAGCCATTTCCCAATTTTACAAAACACTCCTATGATGAAGTGCAATGTCTGTTCAATGTAATGAACAAGGTTCAGTCAAATGACACTGTGGAACTTGAGAAATGCATGCTGATATGCTATGATTTATGTGTTAAATTATATCAGCAATGCTAAAAACAAAATTTTAGTCTAAAAAAATGTCTAATAGTGTTCAAAAAACTGCATTAAAGACAAAATATAACTATTTCTACAGACAAAGATGTCAATGAAGTGTTACTTAAATACTATAATAGTAGAATCTGATGAACAAATGTTATGACGACACCTCATGGCTTTGTCCACGGATGGATGAATGATAGTACGTGAAATGCAACAAAAATAACAGAAATAATTTCTCAATTAAAGACTTAAAGAATTGTGCAGTTCCATAAGAGGAGTTCAGGGAAACACCCCATGTGAAATAACAGATTAAAAGATATATTTATCAGGCTTTAATCCAAACTGCCCATGACCATCAAGTGCCTTAATAACTTTCCCCTAATTCAGGGTGTATTGAACTGTGTTAGTGTTGAGATGAAAGTAGTATGACAACTGATTGTAGCTGTAGAGTGGAGTTTTCTGACGGAACTAACTCACTTCACTTTTCCAAATTGAAATTCTACATGCTACATACACTATATTGCCAAAAGTATTCGCTCACCTGCCTTGACTCGCATATGAACGTAAGTGACATCCCACTCCTAATCCATAGGGTTCAATATGACGTTGGTCCACCCTTTGCAGCTAGAACAGCTTCAACTCTTCTGGGAAGGCTGTCCACAAGGTTTAGGAGTGTGTTTATGGGAATTTTTGACCATTCTTCCAGAAGCACATTTGTGAGGTCACACACTGATGTTGGACAAGAAGGCCTGGCTCTCAGTCTCCACTCTAATTCATCCCAAAGGTTCTATCGGGTTGAGGTCAGGACTCTGTGCAGGCCAGTCAAGTTCATCCACACCAGACTCTGTCATCCATGTCTTTATGGACCTTGCTTTGCACACTGGTGCACAGTCATGTTGGAAGAGGAAGGGACCAGCTCCAAACTGTTCCCACAAAGTTGGGAGCATAGAGTTGTCCAAAATGTCTTGGTATGCTGAAGCATTCAGAGTTCCTTTCACTGGAACTAAGGGGCCAAGCCCAGCTCCTGAATAAACAACCCCACACCATAATCCCCCCTCCACCAAACTTTACACTTGGCACAATGCAGTCCGACAAGTATCGTTCTCCTGGCAACCGCCAAACCCAGACTCGTCCATCAGATTGCCAGATGGAGAAGTGCGATTCATCACTCCAGAGAACGCGTCTCCACTGCTCTAGAGTCCAGTGGCGGTGTGCTTTACACCACTGCATCCGATGCTTTGCATTGCACTTGGTGATGTATGGCTTGGATGCAGATGCTCGGCCATGGAAACCCATTCCATGAAGCTCTCTGTGCACTGTTCTTGAGCTAATGTGAAGGCCACATGAAGTTTGAAGGTCTGTGGCGACTGACTCTGCAGAAAGTTGGCTACCTCTTTGCACTATGCGCCTCAGCATCCGCCGACCCCGCTCCGTCAGTTTACGTGGCCTACCACTTCGTGGCTGAGTTGCTGTCATTCCCACACACTTCCACTTCCTTATAATACAGCTGACAGTTGACTGTGGAATATTTAGGAGTGAGGAAATGTCACGACTGGATTTGTTGCACAGGTGACATCCTATCACAGTTCCACGCTGGAATTCACTGAGCTCCTGAGAGTGACCCATTCTTTCACAAATGTTTGTAAAAGCAGTCTGCATGCCTAGGTGCTTGATTTTATACACCTGTGGCCATGGTGGTGATTGGAACACCTGATTCTGATTATTTGGATGGGTGAGCAAATACTTTTGGCAATACAGTGTATATACACAATAAAAAACAAGCAGTCCATCAGGACATGGCAATTAATTAATTCTGACGCTGTGTTTCACATATAGCCATGCCCAAAGCAGTAAGGGCAAACAACAGCCAGTAAACTGAAGAGTCAGTTACAGTGTGTTAAAGTATAAATGTTTGCTAAATATAGACAGATCAGTCAGTTCTACAAGGCTACAAGAAAAGCATAAAGTACAGAGAAAAAAAATGTTGTGGTGCAGCCATATCCTTTTGTTCTACGGTAGTTAAATTACTTTGTGGATAATAACCAGGTGAAAAAGAAGAAGAATGCATAGAATAAAATCAACATTTGTGGTTCTGCTGCTCTATGTTTATATTTTTTTCCATTGTAAATTACAGTCAGAGGTTACATTTTGCCAAAGTTGTCTGGGGATCAGCTGTACCACATTTACACTTCAGTCGCTGTTTCTCAATATGCGTACTTGTCCATATTTGCATTCTCGTGTACTCCTGAAACATCATCAGTCGGAGACCAAGTACTGTTCCAATTCAGTGTACACATCTGGGCAAGAATGGATGAAATACCCAGATGTGTTCTCCGCCCACATTATCGAGGATGCATCAGATCAGACATATGGATTTGGGATGGTTACCCATAATGCATTTCACACCGACCAGCAGAAAAGGCAGAGGAGAAAATTTTCAGAGTTAACACAAGTATTTTTGGGACTACTACTGTTACTGATTGTGACATAACATAGTTTTCAGATTATTTCTGGCGAGAAATTAGTTGTATAAACGTCAAATCTGTGGTCAATATGTCAAGATAAAGCCTGAGTAAAAATTTGCTCCAACTGTTTCGGAGATGTGAGCGTCCAGGTTAGACGACTATGACGGTCAGCGCTCACAATAGCCGCTGAAAGCAACCTTATCTCGACAAGACTTTTTGAAATCTGCTACTGGCTCTAATCGTTCTATAGCAGTTAAACAGGGATATAGGTAGTTTTGCGTTTATCAGTCACACTTTGACAGAGAAAAATTGGTTTGAAACAAGTTAAAGTTAATTTTCATTACCTTATTTTGTTAATGTTTTACTCGATTGCTCACTGTGTACTTTTAAATTATTGTCTTGTCTCTATTACCTGTAGTACAACTTTGTTCTATTCTTATGACTTATGCTACTGTGCATTAAAAATAACATTTAAGCAATATTTTATTGGAGGGACATCTGAAGAAAAAGAAACTCCACAGACAGAACATCAGCAGCTCCATCTTCAGCAGCAGTATCTGGATCAGTATGATGCTATTAATGGAAACTGAAGTATTTAAAATGATTAAATGTATTTAAGTATTTTGCAATTAAATATTTTTCAACTGTGTTCAAAAAAATAATTGATTATTGCAGCCAGAATTAATTGTTCCTATGATGCCAGAGCTGTTTGATCAGATGCTGCTTATGTTTGAAAAGGTTTCAATTTTATTACCTGACAGGCAGAAGAAGAGTTCACCTGTGTTCAGGTTCTGAGTAAAACAGTTGACATGAAATATTCTATCATTAATTACTGATGATGGTCAGTGCATACAGAAGTACTGGTAATCACATTAAAGTGTAGTGATGTTTGTGCATCTGTCAGACCATAAATCTCTGGATGTTGGAGGACAAACAGCAGCTCTGCATGTAGAATGTAGGTTAATGTATTTTAGTAATGTTAATAATAAAACTGTAAACCATCCATCCCTGTTTATGAGCTATATTCAGATAAAACACACGTTTTTTCCCATGCTGCTGGACAGAGTTGTGTGGGAGAAAATGGAATCAGCAGAGAGTGCAGCACCTTTTACCCATCTCCTTTTGTGGTGGAGCACGGTGAAACACTATGGCCAATAAAATCATTTTATTCATGCAAATTTGATTCACCGGCAATCACTTTTATATGTGCCAAAAATCAAGGTAAACCGCTACCTGTAATGTTAGCAGCTAGCTTAAATTGGAGCTAGCTTATATCGGCGCTAGCTTAAATCGAGACTGCATGGTGTGTCAAAATTCACCGCCCAAAACGAAAATAAATTGACTGCTGATATCTGTGCATCAAGGATGTCAATGTATAATGCTGTTGACGGTTACATAACTATAACGTATATGTAAGAAGTTCAAAACTTATTTCCACAGGTGCCACTCGCAAAACTGCAGCGCTAACCAGTGTTGCCAACTCCTCAGTCAGGGAAGTAGCTATTGGCTGTCCTAAAAGTCACTAGAAGTCGCTAAATGATGTCATTGAATAATTTGCATAATTTCCCGTTTGCATGTAATTGTCAATCAACGTTGTAGGAGAGAGGAATAACATTGTGGGAGAGACAAAACGTGAATACAAAAAACCCAAAATATGTGCCTCCCTGAAAATTATGAATATCTTCTTTGTTTGGGTTAACTGTTGCTGAGTATAAACTCCGGTAATAATTATAGAAGGTCCAGTTAATTTCCTGAGGTGACTGAGTATATTTTCCTGAGGGATCCTGAATTGCTGTTATATAGGATTTTTCTTTATTGTGCTGGTGTTGGTTCGCCAGAAATTTCCTGATTTATTGTTGTGTTCAAAATCATTATATCTTAGTTGTTGTAATAAAAACTCTGTTTTCTTGGATAGGATATTATCGAGGTGTAGTTTTGCATTTTGTAGTTCGGACCATAATTGATCACTTGGATATATTGCATAATTCTCTGTAAGTTGTTAAATTTTTTCTTCAATTTCTTTCTCTGTTTGTAGATCCGTTTTTTTTCTTGTACAAGGAGTACGATATTATTTTACCTCTGATTATGGCCTTTCCAGTTTCCCAAAGTAAAGATGGAGATAAATCATTAGATTCATTGTTTTTTAGAAAGTCTGCCCACTCCCTCCTTATTACTCGATCAAATTCTGGGTCTTTGAGTAGAGAGATGTTGAGGTGCCAAGTCTGAGGAGATTTAGGGATGGAATCTGTTTGCAGGCTGAGAGATATTGGTGCATGGTCGCTGATAATGATTGGGTGAATTTTAGTGGTAACTTTATGTGCAATAGAGTTATTTGAGAGGAAAAAGTAAATTCTTGAAAATGTTTGGTGCACCGGAGAGAAAAAAGTATAGTCCCTCTTTGTAGGGTTTTTGAGTCTCCAGACGTCGTCTAGTCCAAAATCTTTCATATAATCATGTATGATTTTAACTGATTGTGACTGTTTTGCATGTGTTGGACTATTGGATCGATCTACTGAAGGGTTTAAAACTATGTTGAAGTCACCACCGATAATAGTTGTTGAGTTAGCAGATAAGTCTGCTAAGTGAGAAAAAACAGAGTGAAAGAAGGCTGGATCGCCATTATTCGGAGCATAGAGGTTTGCAATAGAATATAATTTATTAAAGATTGTTGCCTGGATAATAATATATCTGCCCTCTGAGTCCGTTACTGTACTGTTTAAAGTGAATGGTACTCTCTTATGGACCAGAAATGGAGACCCCTCTTTGTCTGCTGTTATAACAAGATGAAAAGATAATACTATAATTCGAATCTGATAGAGATTTTTCTTCCGATTGTATTAAATGCGTTTCTTGGAGAAGCAAAATATCTGCTTTTAATTTAGAGACATAATCCATAATTTTAACTCTTTTTGTTTGTGAGCGTATGCCATGGGAACATATTTAATGTGGGCAACTATTTACCTGCTACACATTTCACAACTCCAAATGGTTACTTTTAAAAATGATGCATGCCTTATTTTGCAGTATTTTTACCTAAGAAAATATTTGGTATCTTGTGAAAGACAATTGCATGTAATATTTAAACATTAGGTTAAGTAGGCAAATCCTCCTGATTCTATGTCTCAAATCCAAGATGCTGTTTAGTTGTGGGTCTGTTTTGGAATTCAACTGTAGTATCTGATCTAAGATATATGTTCTTTGTCAGAATAGAATGTGTTCTTCTGCTGAGGGAAGTCATTGCTGTGATTAGATTGGGAGTCATGATGTTCAGGTAATGATAATTGATCTCCAGGGGCCCTAATGGCTGTTTGGGCACCTTAATGATAGGGGGTTGATCAGTAGGGTCTTGTTCCATGACCAGATGTCTTCTCATTAGGAAACATATGTTGTGACCTGACAGTCCAGTCTGGAATGATTGACAGGTCATCTGGAGGAGGCAACCCAGACGCTCATTCACCGTAAACTCTGCTCACCTCGGTTGGATTAACTCTGATATGATCACTGTTGGTTTATTTATCGGTGAAGCAGCAGAACATTTTCCACAGACAGTTTTTGTGCCTGTTGGCTTGTTTTAACCAGTTTTCTACCTTCAGCTGATTCTACCAGCAGACACTGAAAGGACTCTGATAGTTTGGTAAGTGTTTATTTTCTTAATGGTGCCAGTTTTACTGCACTTTACATGCAACTTTAGTGTCAGATATAATGTGTGCCATGTACTCCAGATGTTGGTGGAGTTTATTTCTGTGTGTATTGACCAGAGAAGAAAGTTAGCATAGTAAATATTAGTTTTAATGTTAGCGATGCTAACCAAGCTAGCTGCTCAGTCGTAGCCTGATTAAAGCTAACGTAGCATTAAGCTAACGATGTTTGTGTTGAGTTTCATGTAAACAGCTGAAGTGAGTTGTGTTACTGTAATGTGGTACATTTAGTTAATAAAACTGTCAGTGGAGACGCTGGTTCACATTAATGTAATGTATAGAAAACCTAAATGTGATTAAAACAGTAAGGTTAAGGTTCTGTGTTGTCAGCAGTCCTGAATATCTGCTGAGTCTCTTAAGTTAAACTGGAGAAAACAGTAAATCTATTCTCTAGTCAACATTGTTTAATGATTTATTCACATGTTGTAGTACTTATTCCTGTAGTGTAGATTGGAAAAAATAAACTCCCAGAATATGACCAAGGTAATGATGAACACTACAGTTATTACATTTAAATTACAGCACAGATAAACTGGATAATAAAATCCTCTCCCGTAAAGCTGAAGTGACTGCAGGCCTTTCTGTCTTTAAGTGCTTGGAAAACTATATATGACAGAAGAAATCTTTTCAGGGTCACTTTAAAATGAACCTCTGCTGTTGACGCTGATACTGTGATGTCTGTCTTCATCTCAGGTGTCTCATGTTCACTGTGAGGATCTTCTGAGTGAAGCCAACAGAAGGAAAACCTCATCTGGTTGTGAAGAAGGAGACTGAATGGACGACATCATCAGTGAACCACTTCCTGTTTAGCTTTCACTTACAGAGGGACAGATCAACTCTTTCAGCACTTTATTATTCTCTGTTCTTAGTATTCACAGGTTCCATTTATCACCTTTAACTTCATCTCTGCTGTTGTAGCAGAAATACAAGATAAAAAGTCCATGTTATTTATAGCAGATATGCAGCATTAAAATTCAGGTCAAGAGCTTCATTATTTCCTTTATTGCACATTTAAAAACTGCATTATTTAACAATTCTGAACTGTAGAGATGTGTAAACACATGTAATAAATGGATGAAATAAATAATGTGTTGCTGTAAAAAGACACAAGTCACAAGACAAGTTGTATTATGAAGAGAGGAGCTGACTCTGCAGCATTATTGTTACTACTGGAAAGATGAGGAGGACATCAGTGCTGCTCTTCCTCACAGTGATGAAGGAGAAAAGACTCTTCCGACAACCACAGCTGGATGTTCATGTTGTCTGTAGCTCTCAGTCCATCAGACTAGATGTTCCCAATGATCCAGACCAAGACTGGAAGGAAAAGACACTAACATTGAGGAAAAGATCTCCAAGGTTCTTTCATTCCAACTGCTGGGACATTAAATGAAGAGTGAACACATCAAGATATGAACGGAACACAATAGAGTGTTGTATTTTGTCCGATTTTTTAATCTTATGGAAATGTATGTTTTCCTGGTTGAGGCCAAAGAACATTTTACTGCCTTAGATGGACAATAAAGTTTATTCTTTTTATTCCAATGTATCATTAGCATCAACATGAGCTCCACAGTTATCTGACCATACACTGTTGTATCCACAGAAGCTGTTAAAAACAGTCTGAATCAAAGAACAGTGATATTAACTCAGAACTAAACTGTTTTTCATTCACTGAACTGAGAGATCAACATTCATCATTAACAGAGTTCTGTGGAGGAACATTAATGTAGATTCATTTCTATCTGCTGATCATTAACGAACTGCACCTCGAGACAGCAGTTATTGATCTGTTATGATTGATCTGTTATGACTGATCAGCTGTGACCTGCAAGACACTTAGCTACAGCTAACAGTTAACTAATTTATGATACTGGCTAACCTGATTTAGCATCAGTGTGAACACAAAGTTAGGAAACGTAACTTGAGATTTACAGAACAACTTCAAAAAACGATGTTAGAACATGTTTACATCAGAGATTACAATCTGATGTTAATTTACAGTAACTTCAGCTACAGTAATGTAGGTCACTGCTTTATATATGATATTGTCCAGATGTAGAGAAGAGTACAACTAGTTAGAAAGATGACTTTAACACTTACCTGCAGAGTTAGCTTCACTTTCGGAGGCTGATGTAAACAGCAGAAGCCAATAAATGTGGGCGGGACAGAGAGTCCTCAGCTCTCAGTCAGTCTGACCATTCACTGTTCTCCGGCTCCACCCTTGTCCTCACTGTCTCCAAAAATCCAAGATGTCAACCAGGAAGTAGTAAAATCTGGGCTTCATTTTCTCAGTGCAGAAACCAATGGGTGACGTCACGGGTGCTACATCTATCTTTATATACAGTCTACGGTAGCAGTCACTGATGATGTAAGTTACGTTCATAGTGATGTGAAATGAATATGTACATGTTACTTACCTCTTCTGGTAGTGTTGTTAATCTCCTGGTGTGTATCTGCACTCCTTAAAATGTCCATTTTTACTCGTTAGCATGATCGCAATTTAGCATCATTTTAAGCTAAGTGAATTGGTTTGTATGACTGTTAACCTCAGATTGTTTCCAGTTCCATGGCTGCCATCTCTCACGCTTTGGCCGTGAGACACACGCATCTCAGTCCCTTCACACGCTCTCACGCCACACTCCCAACATCACATGGGCAACAAAAAAAAAAAAAAAAAGTTCCACTTTGCTGTTATGGGAATATGTAACCTTTGAGGAAATCCAGTTTGCGTTTTTACTTCAGAGAACGCCAGGTTTGTGAAAATCCGGTCCGCATTTTCCGTCCTACACGCTCCCCAGTCCCCTGTAGCGGTGGCTGTCAGGCTGGCTGTCTCTGAGTGGCACACCTGTGTTTGAAAGCCTGTGTGTAGCACTGCCCGGGAGCTTTAAATGATCGTGGAGGAGTGATTCCAGATCATCATACCGACATTAACCTCTTTTCAGGTATGTATTAAGGCTTTAGAACAAGTATGTCCCTCAGTTGCTGTGTCAGTGGGCTTGTAGTCTCAAACTGATTTGTTTCCCCCGAGCGGGAGAATTATAAGGTTGCTAGCATGTCACATACTTAATGTTTTGGTGTCACACGGCTGCTTAGAATGTTGTTACAAGAAAAAAAATAAAAAATAAAAAACGGAAATTTTGTTGCATAGTGGTCCTCAAATTTGTAAAGGAGTGACGTGTCTTAAATTAGGCAATTCTTTTTAGCTGTTAATGACATCTGAATTACATCAGAGATACTCTCCCGTTTTTTGACCTGGTTTATTCAACATTTTTCTTGGTTGTAAATGCCTTGTTTGATCCTACCCAGTATCTGTACTTTTTTTCAATCATTACTAATGCAACAATTCATTCAACAAAAAATAAATGTATATTTCCACTATGTTCTAGTGTGGATCTCAGCAGTAAAAGTTTGCAAACCACTGCTATAACTAAGTTGGAGGGCAGGAGTTTTCCCCCAATAATAATCAGATCATTACCCCTGGCTGAATCCACAAACCAGCATTTCATATCTTTTTCTGAAAGTACTTTTAACAAACATCACACAAATATAAATAAGGTCACATTATTATACACCATTATGGGATAAAACTATAGCCTTAGTTAATTTATGCTGATAGAGAATACATTGGACTTTATGACAATTATCTGGTTCATGTGATGGACCTTGCAATAGTTGAAAGAAAAGAAGAAAAACATAAACCAGGTCAAAATATCAGGTTTTGACTGTTACCACAGCTACCATTGAAACATAAAAAATCTTTGCTGCCCATCACCATCCAAATAAACAATAGAGGGTATGCATATGATGCAAAAACATGTCTGTTAGCATTGTGCCATTCCATCAGCAGGTTCAATTTAAATTGTGCACAATTTAAATGTAAACAGAAAATGAAACCTTCAGCATTATACATTGAGTGGCAAATTAATGGGGGAAAAAACCCCATTGGTTTTCTGGTTTTGCTGCTATTCCCATGATGGAACGCTAACTGGCATCTGTTGATAGTTTTGGACCTAATATTAGGTCCTACCTTCTATAATGGTCTGTAGAATGGTGTGAACACAACCTACACTGGTGATGAGAAATTAAACCAACATGAATATTTTAATCCTTTAAGGTTGCAAGCATGCCACTCAAAGATAAGGGAGGTGAACCAGGAAAAAGGAAGAATGTTTAGTTTTATTTTTCCGAAGATCAACCACCAAAGAAAAATTATTCATCTGAGACAGAACAGACAGATTAGCAGAGGTTGAGGTTAGTGTTGACTATTTAAAGGGTGAAAATATTTGCCTGTTACATTACAGCAGGGATTGTCAACATTTTTCAGGCTATGCCCCTTTCATTCCATGTATTAAATTGTGTTTTGAATTTTGCTGGATATTGTGATCTGATTGTTTAATTTTCAGCTACATCGTTTGTTTCAAAGAACAAATATGAATATGCGAAATATATGAAGACAGATGAGAAACGTTTTAGGTAAGTATCAACTCAAACAAAAAAGTGCTTTCTATTCTAAAACTGTAATGTACTGTATTTAAAATTTAATAATAAATCTATATGCAAGTTAAAGTGTCAAATGTAGCATAATTTATGGCTACACCACCTTGAGAGGGCTGATCCCATCAAATATTAGAAGCTCAGCTGGTTAGCACTTGGATAGGAAACTATGAGCAAAAACTAGGTGCCTGTGTGCGTGGGTTGTGGTCTTTAGTACAGCCATGCTTCAATAAGATTGTAATAGGCAAAATGCTCTTAAAATACACCAGAATGCAGGAAATGGGATCAATAATTTTCAAAATTTTCTGGGGGAGGGCCCCTAGACCCCCCATCAGCATCCCGCACAAACCAAATCTCACTCTAAGGTCTGCTCACCAGTTGGCAGCCCTGCAGTTCACATGTATATGCTAAGTAATTTCAGGTAACTACTTATAAATATACAATGGTTGGTATTGACATGAATGCATTTTCTACTTAAGTGTTTATTTACTGCATTTAATTCACGGTAGTATACAATGCTAATTCAGTCCTTTATTTCCTGTTATACATTTCCAGGAACTGCTCTGTACCAAGAGTACATCACTGTAGTCTACAGTTCTACAGTAAACAGTTAAACTCAACTGATGTCTCGCATGCTCTCTGACCGGAGCCCTGCAGTGGTCAGTTAGGCTATAAATCAGCATCAGAGGTCTCAATCCTCAACAACACATTTAGAGATTTTTTTTTCTCCAATGTAGAGAGAGAGAATAAACTCACACATCACATACATTTAACCAATGCACTCACCTATAGTGCTCTATCACTTGAAATTTGATTTAGCTTATTGTGTGTGTTTTTAAAAATACTATAGTAGACAAAGGAAAACAAGTTACAAGTTCAGTTATTTTAGGGACCAAATGTCCTCTTTCAGTATTGCCTACCTCATTTGATTAACACTACATATAAATTTGGACACACCCTCTCATTTAATGCTTTTTATTTATTTGTGGTATTTTCTTCATTGTAGATTATGACTGAAGATTAACACTTCTTTTGTGCTGCAGGAGGAGGTGCTGCAGAGAGCCAACGTCACCACACTGGGTCTGGCTGCAGGTGTTGTCACCATGGATATGAGACAAGCCCCTCATGCGGTTGAACACCTCAAGGCTGGATCTTGTTTCATCAACTACAACATCACTCCTGTGGACGTGCCCTATGGAGGCTTCAAAATGTCAAGCATCGGGCGGGACAATGGCCAGGTGACAATTGAATACTACACCCAACTGAAGACTGAGTAGTGATTGTGTGTGTGTGTGTGTGTGTGTGTGTGTGTGTGTGTGTGTGTGTGTGTGTGTGTGTGTGTGTGTGTGTGTGTGTGTGTGTGTGTGTGTGTGTACACACAGTACCAGTCAACAGTTTAGACACACCTTCTCATTCAATGGTTTTATTTAATGATTTTCTAGCTTGTAGATTAATACTGAAAACATCAAAACTATAAAAGAATACAGAAGAGATGGAATTATGTTCATCTTCAGTAATAATCTACAATGTAGAAAATAATACAAAAAAATAAAAAGCTCTGCCTGAGAAGGTGGTAGTGTGTGTGTGTGTATATATATATATATATATATATATATATATATATATATATATATATATATATATATATATATATATATATATATATATAAACAAAATAAAAAAATTTTTTTTTTTTTTGTTTTTGTTTTTTATTTGGTCAACAACAAAATTTAGATGCAGTATTTTGTTCTCTGCGCCACGTGGTGCAAAAAAAAGGCAGTTAATTTTTCTGTGATACATATGCCAGGGACATCCAGGTTATCCATACCAGGGTATCCCATTTGTATTACTGCCTACAGAATTTTGACTTTAAAGCAGCATCATAGCATGTCCCTCCTTGCAAATGAGTTAAGTAAAAAAAAAAAAAAAGTATGCTTCTGATGAGTAAAACAGAAAAGTCCTGTATCACAGTGATTATGGAGTGGGATTTTTCTTTGGCACTTTCATTATACACTTAGATGGAACCTTATGTGTATAGTACAGTCATTTTACAGATAGCCGAATAGACATAATAGAGTATTAAAATATGCTAGGAAAAAAAATCCAAATTAATTTAAGCCCCTTTTCTCTGTTTTGTTTGCAGCCTACGTGAGGCAGTGCACGACAATGGAAACCAGTAGAAGAGGCCAGTTCACTATTCATTGTGTTGTATTAAATAAATGGGGCTGCAGTTTGCTCTCAGTTGATTCTTATTTATTTCTTCCATTTTAATCTCAGTTTTGTTTTACCTTCGTCCCAAAGTCATTCTCACATTATCTCATTTTTCTAAAGATACAATGATGAGATCTCATCTATGACTTACATTTCTCCTACACCTCTCAAAAACTCAGTCTCACATTATCTCAGTTTTGCTCCTAAGGGGGCTTTAGGAGCCATAATTCAGATTGAGGTGATCTTCAGGAGAAAGGCAATTGAGAACTCTCTTATAACTCCTTCGTGCTCCTCCTGACTTTTTAGGAGCAATAAGTAAGACATGAATGAGATAAAGATACAATGATGAGATCTCACATTATCTCATTTTTGCTCCTAAGGGGGGTTTAGGAGCAATAATTGAGATTGAGATGATCTTAAGATGAAAGGCAATTGAGAACTCTCTTACAACTCTTTAGTGCTCCTCCTGGCCTTTTAGGAGCAATAAGCAAGACATGAATGAGATCATAAAGATACAATGATGAGATCTCATATAATCTCAGTTTTTCTCCTAAGGGGGGTTTAGGAGCAATAATTGAGATTGAGATGATCTTAAGATGAAAGGCAATTGAGAACTCTCTTACAACTCTTTAGTGCTCCTCCTGGCCTTTTAGGAGCAATAAGCAAGACATGAATGAGATCATAAAGATACAATGATGAGATCTCATATAATCTCAGTTTTTCTCCTAAGGGGGGTTTAGGAGCAATAATTGAGATTGAGATGATCTTAAGATGAAAGGCAATTGAGATCTCTCTTACAACTCCTTAGTGCTCCTCTTGGCTTTTTAGGAGCAATAAGCAGGACATGAATGAGATCAAAAAGATACGATGATAAGATCTCATCTATGACTTACATTTCTCCTACAAGTCTCAAAAACTCAGCCTCACATTATCTCAGTTTTGCTCCTAAGGGGAATTGAGATTGAGATGATCTTAAGATGAAAGGCAATTGAGATCTCTCTTACAACTCCTTAGTGCTCCTCTTGGCTTTTTAGGAGCAATAAGCAGGACATGAATGAGATCATAAAGATACAATGATGAGATCTCATATAATCTCAGTTTTTCTCCTAAGGGGGGTTTAGGAGCAATAATTGAGATTGAGATGATCTTAAGATGAAAGGCAATTGAGATCTCTCTTACAACTCCTTAGTGCTCCTCTTGGCTTTTTAGGAGCAATAAGCAGGACATGAATGAGATCATAAAGATACGATGATAAGATCTCATCTATGACTTACATTTCTCCTACAAGTCTCAAAAACTCAGCCTCACATTGTCTCAGTTTTGCTCCTAAGGGGGGTTTAGGAGCAATAAATCAGATTGAGGTGATCTCTGTCAGGCCCGCTCCTGCAGGCCGTAGGTAGAACTCTTCTCTCTCCCTCCTTTCTTTTTGTCTCTCAGATGTGTTCCTTCCAGAGGCTGCAGTGACAGGTGTGGCTAATCTAATCAGCTTCAGCAGAATAGGAGCAGATGGAGCAAGACCAATCAGAAGTCATTCCACTGAAAGAAGACTGGCCTCCTCCCACCATGCTTTGTCGGACCGTGAAGAATCTCTTGTCAGTTTCTGCTCAGCTCTAGTTGTTACCGCTTACCAAACGACCCTGGTAACCTGTGTCTATCTTCTCTTTCTCCTAGTCTGGGTTCCGTCCGTCCATATTCACCTGCTCCCCTCTCATCTGGATCACAGACCGTCTGACCATCACATTCCTGCAGTTCCTGATGCACTCCTGGATCCGAAACCTCCGAGCAGCCACATTCTTCACTCTCCTCCCTGGCACTCACCTGGCGTCACCTCCATCAAACTCCATTCCCATCCATCGGAACACTACAGCCTCTGGAACATCACCCCTGCCTCAGTCCTCTGCACCGCCTGCCCACTCTCCCTCCAGTCAGTAAGCTGGGTACCAGTGCGAGCATTCCTGTCTATCCCGATAACGTAGTTGATCATTGTTAGAGTAATTTTGGTAGCTTGTATTCCGGATCTCCTTCCTAGTGGTAATTCTTGGGTTTCTGTAAGATGCATATCCGGCTAGCTGTTTGAAATCAGTAGTTAGTTCATTGAATGCCTATTAGTTTATTGTGGACAAACTCGTCTGGATAACTATTTGTATTCTCGCCGTCCTGCCTGGGTGATACCTTACATGGGTGGTAGTTTTCTGTTTAGGATCTATGCTTTATTCTTGGTAAATAGTCTCGGCTGCTTAGTCGCAGCTTTTCTGCGTCATCTTCTTTGTAGACTTCCGGGCGCTTTTGTAGTTCTTGTGTAGTATCTAGGTCGCTACTATTGCGCCACTTCCTGAGTTTTGTTATTGTCGCTTGAGTAGCGTCACTTCCTGTGAGAATCCGAACGATGTGGCTTTAAGGAGCGAATTCTACCGTGGGTTGCAGGATGAGTTAAAGGATGAACTGGCCTTAAGAGAGGAGCCCCCCTCCCTAAATCAGCGGATCAGTCTAGCAATCAAAATTGACAACCGGATACGTGAGAGACGACGGGAGAGGAGAAGCCAGACAACTTCTGCTTCCACCATCTCCAGACCACTGGCCCGGACCACTGGCCCGGCCCCGGCCGTCATCTTCTCCTTCCCCCGATCCTGAACCCATGCAGTTAGGTTGTGCCCAGTTAACCCCTCATACGAGGGCTTGGTGAAACTCGCATTTCTACAACCCCCATTGTCACTCCTTGCCCAGAGGGGCCTTGGCAATGGTCGTCAGAATGTGAATAGCACTGACCACACCTCACATAGGGGCTTTCGACCAAAGAGCACCAGGTGCTAGGTTGGTTCAAAGTTGAGAGCCAGTGCTTTTTTGGTTCAAATCTCGTGCCGCCCCAGAACGGGTTTGTGTTTCCATTCGGAAGGAGCAAAGTTGGAGCTGCGTCATTGCGCCACCACAAAACGTGTGTACATCACTGCGTACGTAGCCATTCAACAGCGTTCACGCCGTACGGAAACCCACACAACAACAATGGAGGACTTCATTGGAGTGGTGTTCATGGCTTTGCTAGTGTGTCTCGCCATCGTTGAGCAGCAAAACCTGTTAGGGGTTACCCATCGGCGTCGCCGTTCCAGTGCCCGGCGATCACGTTTGAGAAGAAAGGTAATTATCAAAGACGTTTGGATACTTAACACTAAACGTGTTAGCGTTAGCTTAGCTACTTAGCTTCGACTACGCTTGCATTGATTACTTAGCGGTTAAACGCGCAATAAGTTGATGATCATATCTATGTTTATCTTTTTAGATGTTTTTAGATGTCACCCCGCCCCCTGCCTGTGACATGCTCGGCTCTCAACTCTGGCCAAGTCTGGCCCAGCAACGAGTTGGTGCCCGAAAAAGCCTCAGTTTTTGGAGCCGGGAGCCGCAGCTCCGGTGGTGGAAAGACAAAAAACCGGCACCAATTCGGGCACTGGCTCCGACTCCGAACGGGCTCCACCCTGGTCGAAAGCCCCTAACAGAGGTTATAAGCTGAGGCAACATCAACCACCACCAGAACTGAAGAAGCATTAGCATCATTTTCTTAAGACCCACGTTCTTCAGGTTTGGGAGGAGTCTTTCTTGGTCAAAAATGCATGGAATGTAAGAAACTAGATATATCTTACTTCTGGCTCAACAGGACCGCTCTCATTAAAAAAAAAGGTGCCAAAGAAAGTTCTTAATGAAGACATCCATCTCTCAGGATCTGGACCTATGTGCATAGATATATTACATCACTAATGTCCATCTTTTAATCCTTTGCCAAGCTGAAACACAGAACAGATTCTCATTCAAATGTTATGCAGTGTCCTAACCAATTTCATCTGCCATTCATACTATAGTGGTATCTGACATTTGCAAGCCCATTATTTGCTTTAGAATTGCCTCATCTTTCACGACAAATGCAAACATAATTTCAGCAGATGTTAAACAATACTCATTCACAATGTCTGAAAAGTTTGTTACTTCAGGTAATCTTTCAGCATTCTACACTGGTCCAAAAGTTTTAGTTGTCCTTTAATGAGCAATGATAAATCCCATTGCCTTCATGGTGGGAAGAAACAGAGCAAATCTTCTGGGTGTGCACTGTTTTCAATTTGTCAATTTTTCCTCCAACTTTGACTGTATTTTCTTGGCCACAAATTTTTCCTGTTTTGCTGACCTGTTCAGACAAATTTGTTATCTTTCTCCACATCTTTGAAGTGTGACATAATTTGCTTTGTGCAGGGAATGGCTGTTTCTCCTCAAGATGTTTTCCCTTTCATCAAGTTCATAGTTTTACAAATGCCTACATGCAAAATTCAATCACATGCAGAAAACAGCAGCTCTACAGGCTGCATGTGGCCTGAGCTGTATGCGGCCTGAGCTGTATGCTGACTCTATTGGGACTAAGGCAACAAAAGTGTTTGCCACAGCGTCATGTAGGTTTTAACGACTACGTGATTTTTCTTTAAAGTTTTCCTTGAAACACTTATCACCACATTGTGCAATGTGGTTTCAATAAAGCAAAGTGTTCTGCAGTAAAACTGCAAGGAGCCACAATCATAACGCACACGAGATTACGCACTGTGTTTGTGAGAAGGTGCAAATGTTTGCTGAAGGCAGATATAGTGTATACCTGTGCATGTCTGTGGGTTACAAAAATGTATTATGTGTGTGTAAGTGAGTGTCCTTCAGGGAAATGTATTCTCCTACACTAATGCCTCTCCCTGCCCTTGATGGTGGAATCTGGGTAGTATGTTACCATGGTGACTGGCTCCACAATGGTTACCATAGCAATACCAGAGAGAGAGAGGCAGTGATGCAGACATGGTTGTCAAGGAGACTCAAAGAAGGAGGAAAGAGATGGGTGAAGAAATCCTGGGAAACATAAGTGAGACAGTGGAGAAGAGAAGAAATGAGAGAGGTCAGACACAAACAAACAAGTGAGAAGATAAAGAGGGGAGTAGGATGGATTGTAAAGACAGTAGAGAGAAAAAACGAGCAAAGATAAGAGGGAAGAAGAGAATGAAAATTGGACAAGAAAACGCATGTCATGAACTGAGTTTAGTGCTCGAACCCCTCAACACGTAGCGACAGATCTACAACAAAGTCGTGTTCAACTAAAGGAGGCCTAATTCTGTCATGTCACCACCCAGCTACTTTTGCTGTTGGCAGGAAGTACACTAGTGACCAAATATAAGGGCAGGAAAGAAGGAGGACACTTTGATGATACCTTGGGGTGACTTACTGTCACACCCAGCATCACTTGACTTGCTCACTAGCCAAAAGCATCTGCTGACTGCTAAACACAGTCCAGATGGCCAAGACAACTTCACTTGAGGAAGCATGAGCACAGGATCAAACAGAAAAAAACAAAAGTCGACACTTTCTCCATTGTCATACCAGAGTGAGAGGCTTTTTTTTCTTCTTTTTTGTCTGCATTTATTCTCATTGTTTAACTCCACAAAAAGGGTGTCAACATTATATGAGATTGATGCATATTTTAGTCTTGCAGCCAAATATTTTAATATTTAGTGCATGTGTCTGACCATCACAAGCCCTACCTGAAAGCTAAGCAGACATTCTTTATTAGAATTCCCTATTAGAAGCCAGGGAGGGCAGTGCTACACCTCAGTGATGTGCAGGGGAAACAAAGACTGGACAGGACGAAACAGGACAAACAGGGATAGAAACTAACAGGCAGTGCTATTACAATTAAAGAGTGTGAGGTGGTGTGTTATTCCCAACTACTAACTGCCCATCAATAAAACAGAAAAAAAACAAACAGCAACAAAAAAAAGAGATTCAACACCATAATTGTGGATGTCTTGACAGTATAGAAAAGGCCGGAAAAGGATACTAGTGAAAAAGAGAATGAGTTTAGTATAGAGACTCTGGAGAGAGTCTCAGCACATTCTGGCGGGTCCCATCATTCGCTGTCAATGGAACTCGACAGGAGCTGGCGAGACCTGATCAAACATGCAAGTGTGAAGTACCCCGAAGCCCAGAACAGCAATCATGGCAAGGCAGGGCCAAGCCAACAGGGCACCCCTCCCTCCCCGGCCGCAGGAGCCACAGGGCGGCACCCCCAGAGAGCCACCGGGGCCACCGTGAACCACGTGGATCCAGAGAACAAGAGGGAACAGCTACCAGCACGCCAAGGCAGACCCAGGCAGCCCGGGGCACGAGGAACCCCCCGCCACCCAAACCCCAACTCCGCCCACCCCAGCCCCCACCAGAACCCCCCAACACACCACCCCCACCCACTCCCCCACCCCCAAGGGGGCCAACAGCCCCACGCAGCCCGGAAGCCAGACATAGGGGCCGAGCGGCCCACCGAAGGGATGGCAACCAGCCCCGCACAAAGCAGGCCAACACCGGGAACCAGCCAGAGGAAATCGGAGCCGGGCCCCGATGCGAGTCCAAAGGGCAAAAATGGACAGTGTGGTGGGGCCCGGCAACATCGACAGGGAGGCACCCCGCATACATCCCCACACCAGGCCCCAGGAGAGCACAGCACACCCAAGGTCCCCACACCCCGCAACGCGCACCGACAACCCAACCAGGACAGAGCCACCCCATGCCACCAGCCCGCAGTACAGCCACAGCGCCCACCAGGACGGCCAATCCAGCCCCCGCAGCCCGCCAAGAGCCACCACACCAGCCGGGACCCGTCAGGGACGCAGGAGAACCCCCCCAGGCCACAACCTCCAGGCCCCGGGGACCCCCCAGCCACAGCAACACGGATGATGGTCCACCCCCACTGCCCCATAGCCATAAGGGGGCTGGGTCCCACCAGCGAGGCCATACTAGTGAAACCCCCCCATTACCCCCTATTAATATGTCTCCCAATCCCTGGCAGGAGACATTATCCCTGCACCGTGATAATTGTAACCCTGAGTGTCATGTGGTGCATTAAAAGTGGAGAGGCTGGGTGAGGCATCAAGGGGGCAGGCCAGAGGAACACAGAGGATGGCTACTCTGCAGCCTACCCTGACCCAAGATCCCCGAGCCATCCCAGACCTACCCCCAAGGTGTGAGTGTGTGTGGTGCATTGAAAAAAAAAAGAAATTGGACAGCAGGGGAGGCAAGCAAGAGGGTGATGGGAAAGAGACAGGGCCGTAAAGCCCTGCCGTCCATCCCACCACAGAGCCCATCGCTCCTGCCCCCACCTGCTCTCGGGGCCCTAACTGTTGTGTCCCTATATGTGCCTAAGAGTAGCGATATACAGTGAGGTGTGAAGTATGTGAAGTGCACAGTAAGAGGCAGTCTGGTGTGGATCCGGCCCATGAGGACAGGGCAGCGGGGGAGACAGATAGTAAGACCACCGGTACTGATGCAGAGGGCCCCCAGAGCCAGGAGGCAAGAGGCCGAGGTGGGCCCACACGAACCCAACCAGCCCAGCCAGCACCACAACCCCCGGAAGTCACAGCGCCAGAACAGCGCCCCGGCAGATGCCATAGCCCCACCACAGGCCAGCCACACGCAGCGCTCTGCCCCGGAGGGGGGACCAGGCCGCACCACCAGGAAGCAAGGGCCATGAGCCCCCACGCCCACCCCGGAGCCGGCACGTCCAAGATGCAGGGCGCCCACCCCGCAGCGCCACTGAGACCCCACCCACCCCAACACACCCCAGGACAGCACCAGGCCCGGACAGAAGCCCCCAGCCAGCAGAAACTGATCTCCAGTGGCGGCACACAGGCAAGGACCAAGGCCTGTGCCCAGATGAGCCAGAGCCACCCTCTCAGAGAGACCATCTGGCCCCCGTGGCAGACCTCCACGCAGCGGAGGGCCCCAGGCCCCCCAGGGGAGGGAGAGGGACGAGGACGAGCGGCCAGGCAGGAGAGGAGGGAGGAGGAGGGAAGCAGAGCGGGAAGGGACAGGGAAGCGACGGTAGGGCCGACCCACCCCAAAACCCAGGGCCAGCCAGGGCGCTCCAGAAGAGACCAGCCGCCGCCACCCCCATGACCCTGGGAGAGAGCGCAGACCCAGCAGGCCCAGGGCTCAAAGGGAGAGACACCGGAGACACCCACCCCCAGGGAAAAGGGCCCGAGCCATGCAGGCCCCGCAGAGCCAGAGAGCAACCCCAGGAGCAATAGAGAAAGGACACCACCCGTGTGTGCACACAGCCTTGAAGTCCCATGGTGCCATCCTTCTTAAAAAGGTAGAGGATTAATAAACTGAAATAAAGCAGAGGAAAGTCAGACCATACGCACAGACAGAATAAGTATCACAGGTTTATGAGGGGAGTGGCATACGCCCACATACAAGCGGAGGCTATAGATTCATATTTATTGATTTAATAAATGGAGACCATTTTTCTTTAAAGGAGTCCAATTGTTTTTTTTCTGATAGCAGACATTCTCTCAAGTGAAATATGTTCCGTGAGGAGGTTCAGCCAATGGATGATGTTGAGGGTTTTCTTATCTTTCCAGTTAACTAAAATAGTGTTTTTGGCAATGGCGATAGCTGCAAGTGTGGGTTGGATATGAATGTCTGGAAGGGCTGTTTGCGTTAGATCACCAATTAGGCAAACGTTCGGGGAATGTGGAATCCCGCAGTCCAAAATATTGGAGAGTTTCTGTGTGATCGTTACCCAGAATTGATAGACGGGTGTACAAAGCCACAGAGCGTGAAAGTAAGTGTCAGTCATGTTTTGGGTGCATTGCGTACATGTGTCTGAGCGTGAGAAGCCCATTTTATACAGTTTATATTGCGTTATATGCGTTCTGTGAAGCACCTTAAATTGGATCAATTGTAAGTTGGTGTTTTTTGTCATTTTAAATGTGTTTTCACAGATCTGGGTCCAAAAATCAGAGTCAAAAGATTTAGATACGTCTCTTTTCCATTTTTGAGTTGGTAGGTGTATAGAGTCTGTCTTTGAAAGTAAACTGTATATTTCTGAGAGATTCTTCTTATTTCTTGGAGACAGTTTCATAATGTATTTGACAAATTCAGGTGGCTGTAAATCCGGTGACTGTAAAGTAGTCTGTAGCGATGGAATTCTACTTGAAATCGTCTTCTTTACCTGTAGGTACTGAAGAAAATTTCCATTTCTTATTTCAAATGTTTGGAATAAGTTTATATATGTCCTAAATATGTTATCATCAAGAAGGTGATGGAGGTGGGTGACTCCTCTCTCTGCCCACGTGCTGAAATAAAGAGATATTTTGTTGTTTGCAAAATCAGGGTTGTGCCGGATTGGGGAGAGTACACTGGGTTTTAATTGGGAGCCTGTGACTTCCAGTGTTTTCCACCAAGCAGACAAGGTGGAAGCGATCATAGGGTTCTTGAAGCAGGAGTGATGTTTAAGGGCAGAAGTGATAAAGGGAAGGTCAGAGATTTTGATCTGGTTACAATCTAACTGTTCTAGTTCCAGCCAGGAGTTATATTCTCCATGTGGATGTATCCATTTGGTGAGATATTGTAGTTGGTTGGCTAAATAATAATGCATGAAGTTGGGAGCCTCCAGTCCCCCTTCCGATTTATTCTTCTGGAGGGTAGTCAAACTGATTTTAGCCTTTTTATTCTTTGAGTAGAATTTACCAATAGCAGAGTCTAACGATTGGAACCACTCTGATGTGGGTTTAAATGGAATCATGGAGAAAAGATAGTTGATTTTAGGTAATATTTTAATTTTGACTGTAGCTATTCGTCCCAAAAGGGAGATGGGGAGATTGTTGCAATGCCTCAGATCATCACAGACTTTGTCCAAAAGTGGGGTGAATTTCAGGTGAGCTAGTTCTGAGAGTTTGGAGGAAATATTTATGCCCAGATGTCTGATGTTGCCAGTAGGAAAAGAATAATGTGAGTTTTGGACTGCGGGATTCCACGAGTTTTCTGTTAAAGGTAATATAATTGATTTTGACCAGTTGAATGAGTAGTCTGAAAGATGCGAGAAGGTTGTGATGAGGATAAATACTTCCTTTACTGAAGTTTTGGGTTCTTGTAGATAAAGTAAAATGTCATCTGCGCATAGATTAATTTTGTGTTAAGACTCCAGAGCGCAGATACCTTTGATATCGGTGTTCTGACATACAGCTGTTGCTAATGGTTTGATAAAGATTGCAAACAAAAAGGGAGAGAGTGGGCATCCCTGTCTTGTTCCCCTTTGCAGACTGAAGCTTTGTGAAGTGATCCCAGTAGTGGTGACTGCAGCCTTGGGTGAGTTGTACGGAGCTGATACCCACTGGATAAATGATTCTCCGAAGCCAAGTTTGTGGAGCACAGTGAAGAGAAAGGACCAATTAACTTTGTCAAAGGCTTTTTCTGCGTCCAGTGACATAACAATCACTTCTTTGTTGTGGCGTTGCGTCAAAGAGATTAGATTTAGAAGTCTTCTGATATTGTTGGTGGAGTGTCAGCCATTTATGAATCCTGTTTTATCGCAGTGAATTATTGACGGGATGATTTTCTCCAGCCTGGAGGCGAGAGCTTTTGAGATAATTTTGATGTCGGTGTTGATTAGTGACAGAGATTGATAGCTAGAGGGAAACGTAGGATCTTTGTCCGGTTTCAATAATAATTTAATTGCAGCTGTATTCATGTATAAACTTATATAACCATTATTTTTAGTCTCTGTCACTGTCACCAGAGTGACAGGCTATTTTGATGACCTTGCTGTGGGTTAGCTTGGTTGCAAAAGCTAGTTTCTGGCCTACAGCCAGAAATGTATCAGTGCTTACAGCTTTCCAGTGACAGTAGGTGAGAGTGACGTCAAACACTACCAGGGGGACTTTACAGCTTGGTTTTTGTTTTCACAGTTGAAATGTCAACAAACCCTGGACATTCAGCAGCTTCATTTTCAAAGGTTTGGAAAGTAAATAGCTTGATGTGATAGTAGGAAATGGGAAAGAAATACCTATGTCTATGTTAAGCAAGTTTTGCAGCACAGAAAGCTGATTTTCATACTGTACTAAAATTTATGGAAAATTCAACAACACTATCACCGAAACCTGCTTTTTGTAAATTCACCTTACTGCATTTAATGGAAGTATTGCTACATGAATAATATTTTGCTGAACTTATTCATCCAATTGGTAAATGTGGAAGAATTACAGTCTGTATTAGTAGCCAGTCAGATGACAGGAGGACCTGAGACAGACAGACAGACATAAAAACAGTCTGCCTAGTTTGTCTTTGATTATAATTTCAAATGCTGTTTGCATTAGAAATTTTGCAGTAGACATTACACTCTAAGAAATTTCCCTGTAAATTTACAGTAAAGATCTGGCAGCAAAAGTTGCCAGCAGAGCACTGTTATTCTATAGTAAACCTACTGTATTCTACAACAACAGTTTATTACTGTAAAAAATTTTACAGTATCATGCTTTTTAGAGTTTATGCTTACAGTATGTTAATGTCAGTGTTTCATGCCATTATATTGTTATTCTACTGTTTGTACTGTAATCTTCATAGTTTACTACTGTAAAACTGATATCAGAGAATGTGATGATATAAAGTGATAACATTGCTAAAAATTAATGATTTAAAAATGCCACATCTCAAAATGAAAGCCCCAGAAAATAGTATAGCATAGAAATGGCTCAGACACGAGATGACTTTTCAACATTAAGTTTTTATTAAAGCCAGCTCTGTATCAAACATATTTCAAAAGCTGGCTTATTAAACCCATGAAATTTTAGTAACATACAATCACTTCCTCATGCTGAACAGGTTCTCACGCTGCATGTTCTAGTTCAGGTACAGAGTTTGGTTTCCATTTTTCCTCAACTGTAACAAAAGATATGTATATATCACTTAAATTATTTAACTTCTGCATTGAACACATTCAGCAGCTAACAAATTTCAAGTAATTCAAGTCTTATAAAATAAAATCTATAAAAACAATTAATGATATTTAACAGGTTGTCAACAATCTGTATAAAAATTGC
The DNA here is from genome assembly GCF_022539595.1 of Amphiprion ocellaris. Classification (NCBI taxonomy): domain Eukaryota; kingdom Metazoa; phylum Chordata; class Actinopteri; family Pomacentridae; genus Amphiprion; species Amphiprion ocellaris. The sequence goes on along the minus strand of NC_072780.1, from coordinate 24,039,264 downwards.
ATATCACAGTTCAGGGTACCCTGCCGTCAGAATCAGTCTTTCATAACTCATGATCATGTTCAATAAACACCAAGTCATGGAACAAACCTGGAACTTCAAAACTGAGACACTGAGACTGAAGTATATTGAACTGAACCAAACAATACTTGTTACCTTAAAATGACAACATGAACATCTGGTTGCAGACTGGGCTTTTGCTTTGTGAAAGTGAGGTCCTGTGTGGAGAGGTGCTGTGGGTTTACATGAAGTCCCAGTCAGAGTCCATGAGTCTTTTTATAAAGGTGGCTACATGGGGATTTACAGTAGATGCCTTTTTCTGGAGCAGCTTCCTGACCCCTTGGACATCACCTTCTCCTGGCTGGCCTTTGTTCCCCTCTCAGGGTTGATACCAAGAAAGCGCCAACAACGAAATGACAAAGAAAGAATATAATAGGTGTGGTAGGCAAAGATACCTTGAACTTAAGGTGGAACTCTGTCACATTCATCAAAAACAAAAACAAAAAAAATAAACAGGAAATTCAAATTATTAAGCAAAGCAGAGGCTTCCGCTTATAACAGCTATTTAGTTCAGTACACACTAAAATCAAATTTTTGCAGTTGTTTGCATAACAAGCAAATTTACCTAAGTGGAGAGAAAAGCAATATGACACATCCTACAAACTTTGTAAAAACTTCAAATAACCCAAATGGTCGAATGCAGACAAGTACATGTGGGGATTTAATAACAGATCAGTGAAGCATCACATCATATATTTGACGGAAAATTACACAAAAGACAGCGATAGCTAACCTAACCTAGTTGGAGTTGGTTGCTTAGAAATTCATTTTCCTGGCCTGTTTTGAAAGAAAGACCCAAAGTTTTGTCCACTCTGCAGCCAAAGGGGTGTATGCTAGCTGCTAGCTAACAGTGTGGGAAACGTTAGCATTCATGCTAGCGACTCGTGACTAACACCAAGCAGTAACTAACTTGGTTATGTCTATATTATGGTCAAAGAATAATATTACTGTCAAAGAATAAAACAGAAAATAGACTGACAGAATTAAAAGTAAGGCTGACTTTTAAAAAAAAAAAAATCACAGTTACCTTGTTAAGTGAACCACTGGAGCAGGATGGATCAGCTGCAGGTGGTCGGTGCAGGTCTGAGCCGGGCTGAAAATCGTCATCCTCAATTCTTCCTTTTCTCCTAATTCTTCCCTCACTAATGAGTAAAAACACTGATGCATAATATTTTAAGCCTATTTCATCACTTCTTTGTGTTGACTGTTTGCTAAATGCGGTGATGTGCAGGAAGATTTGCCAAGACGAGTAACGGTTGGACTGCGGCAACAGTCACACTCAAATCAATCCAAACCAGAAAAACACTAATCTGCTGTAAGATTGTATGGTAGCTTGTTGTTAATATTTTGTTCTTTAAAATCACATGAATTAACAGTATTCATCTGTATTTACAAAGAACGGTACATTACTGTACAAAATATGCTGTATTTTTACAGCAATTTGTTACAGTGTAGCTTGCAATAAAATGACTAAGCAGATGTTCTTAAGTACTGAAATAGCCTGTGAAATTAATTGATAAGACAATGTAACACTTACTCCCAAATAATGCTTCCACTCCCTCTGCCAGTCAGTAGAGTGTCATCTTGTTTATTTCTGGAATAGATGCCGTACCCCCACCTACCTCTCCTTTCTTCAATCAATCAGTGTAATTTTGAGCACTACAGGAAATCCATTCCACTGCATCTGAGACAGGACTTTCGACACATATTCGAACAAACAAGCATACAGAATAACCAGCCCAAGGTCAGTGTGTATTCATCACCCCCTCCCCACCATTGTCCATTGCATCACTTGATTTTGTTTTCCAATTTCACAGAATTGCAGCATCCTCCACTGTTTTCACAGCATTAGCCATTGTTAGATTTGTATCTTGTGAGTGCCCAAGGAGGCAGAACTGATGCAGAGCTCCCATGTGTACTGATTAGGGAACGCAATTGCATTTCTCAAAGTCAAGGTCATGGAGCCCAATCCCATTAAACCACCACCCAGATTGATCTCTCCTGTTTTTTGTTTGGGCTCTTAGCTAGCAAAATCTAGTGCACTACTGTCATGGCTCCGGATTTGTTCTATTGTTTAATTAGTAAATGGATTCAAATTAGGGCTGAACAGCACATTGTCCCATCACAGCACCTGACTATAGTTCTATTTAGTGCTGAATAATTCAGATATCCGGTGAGCTGTGAAAAGTAAGCAGGTGTGTTCCCACATGCTAAATAAAACCTGACTGACTGATTGGGAACAAAACAGGAGATTGGAAAGTATAAGGAGTGCAACAGACAGTGATAAAAAAGTAAAGGGGCTGAGGAAGACAAATGTTCCTCACCTATCCACTTGTCATTCCCATACCAGGACAGATTGCCTTTAGTGCTGTCGTAGTATCCAATCTTCTTATAGCTCCCTCCTGTAAGACACATGGGGGGTGGGGGGTGGGGTGGGGTGGGGTGGGGTGGGGGTAGTCATACTGGTTAGCCAACCTTAACAGCCAAATGTGGACTGGGAAGTATTGTGGGCAGAGTATCAAAAACAGTCAAGTAGTTAAAGCTGGTATTGAAAATCTCTGCAGGGTCTGAATCTTCTTATAAGTCAGTGATCAGACATTTCCTGATTTAAAATGTTCTATATTTTGCATTAAATGGAATCAGCTGAATCTGAAATTAAGTGAAATAAAATCCTCTCCATGTTCTGAAATGGGTTGTTTTACTTTTTTTCTGAAATGACAAAATTCCGAAATGAGAACATTAATATCAATGTTTTGTCTATGTGACGTGTTGTGTATATGTACAGAGTTGGAATCAGAACAGTCTAGCTTAGCAGAAAGACTTGAAGTGGTGAGAAGTAGTTGGTCAAGCTCTGTCCGGAACACAAAAATACACCAACATCTGAAAAGCTCACTGAATTGTATCTTGTGCATGTGTTGCATACACTGTTCCTGTGTACATTATGGAACATAATGTATAGTGTTTCCATTTACAGTGCGGTTGCCAAGTGGTTGTCGAGCACAAGTTTCAATTTCAGTCTTTGTTTAATGAAACTGGCAACTTTGCTGAGACAAAAACACACAAGTCACTGCAAGAAATAATTCCAATTTGTAATAGCTCCTGAAACTACACATTGCCATTTGGTTTGTGTTTTTACACAGATTAACAACTGTGGGGACGAAGAGACAGTGGGGTTGATTGGTTTGTGTTCTCTTTGCACCCGTTTCCTTGTTTTTATTCCTCTTTTCAGTCCTATGCAGACAACAGCCTTAAGACAGCTGCATACTTAACACAGAGACATGAGATGGTGATCAATTTTGAAAGGGATAACAAGAACCACAAAATATTGAGCTGTTTTGTTTTGTGTCATCTTGAGACCTAATCCTGACTGGGTTCTAAAAATGATGTCAGTCTTTATAGGGCACCTGCTTTCCTTGGAAAAACATCCAATTCTTCTCTCTCAGTAAATATATAGCTTTAGTTCAGACACAACTGTCAATTTCTTTGACATTTGCATCTTTTTTCCTTTTAGGAAATTATGACAGATACACTGTGTCTTCGTCCTTTCACCCAAAAAAAAAAAACAAACAAAACAAAAACAGTACACTCCATGCAATATTTCATAAATTAAATCCAGACCAAAGGGATCACTGTAGGCCTCTTGTAATGAAAAAATTACCCATGTGAGTAAATGGCCTGTCATTAATTGTACCACAACCCACCACCCACTGTACTCCACTGCTTTTAGTCACATAATGATTACACATAATTCTTACAGTCAACTAACAGGGTTCTACTTTTAGTTCACATACACTGCATGGCTCACTGATCACATGGGCTTGACTCACAAAGGCTTTTTCTGAAGGTTACATGGTAGACGATGATAGCTTTATCAATCTGTTGGTCAACCACAATGACAAAATAGCGATTAAGTGTAATTTGTAAAGATGGTAATTTTCATTTTGGCTTTTATAAACTCCTTAATAGTATTCAACTAAAGGGGAATAAACTGTAAGCAATCTGGCAATGTTGCTTTAGCTATGCAGGAGTATTTAACTCAAATATCTCTCTCTCTCTCTCTCTCTAACACTGATGACCCTCTCATGTCCCCTAACTATCCTCTGCAGGGCTTTTCTGTCTTCAGTTACCTAAGGAAGTGCTGCCTCTGCTGGGGCATTTCTTGATCCTTAAGGTGTTCTTTTTTTCCCAGTTTTATTTATTGAACATTTTAGACAATCAGTGATTTACAGCACAAGGTATAAAAAAAATAGAAAAAGCATTGATTGTCAGCACCCTACCCACCCACTCACCACCCACTGCCAGGTCAAACACTCAGAACAAAAAAATAAATAAATGAATAAAAATTGATGAAAAAAAACAATTCCATACTAGAAAATAATTAAATAAATACATTAAAGAATAAAAGTAAATGATTACAAGTTAAATATGCCGGACACAGATTGATGACAAATGCACAAGAGAAAGTGCAGATTCCCACTGTTGCTCTGTCAATTTGACACCGAGACTCTCCTCCCATATGCTTCGAACAGCAGTGAGGGAAGTTGAAGATGTCACGGGGGTGGTGGTGAACCCAGGTCGAGAACACACAAACTCACAGCAGGATCAAGCAGAAATTAAATTTATTTTGTACAAATTAAGTATGTCAACAGAACTAAGGGGGAGTGAGTGACAGAAACTAAGGACTAAATCAACGTGAAACTAAAACCAGGAAACACTCTAACTAAGGAACTCACTAGAGACTGAAAAAGGGGCAGACAGGCTACCGGAGACCGGCGGTCCAGGTTTTGTTCTCCGCTGGGGTGGATGAGCGGCAGAGAGTGGTTTTAGCAGTCCTGGAGATCCAGAGGCAGGGGCAGCGAGGACAGGCTGAGGCAGGCAGGGATGAGACACCTCCTCCTCCAGAGGTGAACGCCAGTTCAGAGTTTGGTAGTGGACAGGAATGACAGGGGAGCCCGGGCAGCGTGACCAGCAGAGACTGCAGGTACAGGGGAAAAAGATTAGTTCAGAGTTTGCAGGTGAACACAAACCAAACGTGCTGAGGCCAACCTAACAGCTTGGAGCTGGAGCAACAATCTGGCAGGGTGTTGAGTGTGGAGCTGGCTTTTATGGAGTGAGATGGAGAACAGGTGTGCTGCATCACGGCTGCCCACAGTTCTGATTACACTGATTGGTTATTGCAGGCAGCTGCTGTAGGGAGTGAGTGGAGACCAGGTGAGGAGGAGGAGGTGATCAGGAGGGCATTGAGGCAGGGACTGAGGAGGAAGCCTTGACAGTACCCCGCCTCCTACATGCGCCTCCTGGCGCACGTTGGAAGCGCTCTGGGTGTTGCTGGCGGAAGTCTGCTATGAGGCTTGGGTCCAAGATTTGTCGACGGGGAATCCAGCTCCGTTCCTCCGGTCCATAACCCTCCAAGTCCACCAGGTACTGCAGGCACCTGCCACGGCGGCGGACATCCAGAAGTCTCCTGACGGTGTAAATCGGATGGTCATCCAGGGTCCTGGGCGGTGGTGGTGTAGGCACAGGGGGGCCAAAGGGCTTTCTCGGACTGGTTTGAGCTGGGACACGTGGAAGGTGGGGTGGACCCGCATAGAGCGGGGAAGCTTCAGGCGGACGGGGGGGCAAACCGGTCACAAAATCCAGGGCAATGTGGGACCAAGGTCGTCTAGGAATTGGCAGAGGATTGAGAAGGCCGGCACTGGGCTGGGTCGAGGTCTTGTTACGTGCACAGGCTGAGATGTATTTGCGTGCATCGCGTTCCATGGAGGGCCACCAGAATCTGCGTCGGAGCATAGCGAGTGTCCGAGAAACCCCTGGGTGGCAGGTCAGCTGGCTGGAGTGGGCCCATTGTAGTACGGGGGAGCGGGCAGTGTCAGGGACAAATAAGGTGTTTGGAGGACCTCCTCCTGGGTCAGGTTGTTGTCCCTGGGCCTGGCGAACCACAGACTCAACCTCCCACGTCAAGCCTGCGAGGTACTTGGTCTGGAGGATGGGCTCTGGATCCTCGGAAGCCTCCTCCTTGGTGTACGGCCGGGAGAGGGCATCTGGTTTCAGATTCCTAGACCCTGGGCGATAGGACAGGGAAAAGTTAAAGCGACCAAAGAATAGGGCCCACCTGGCTTGACGCGAGTTGAGTCTCTTGGCAGTCTGGATGTACTGGAGGTTCTTGTGGTCTGTCCAGACCAGGAATGGCTGCTCTGCTCCCTCCAGCCAGTGACGCCACTCCTCCAACGCCAACTTGACCGCCAGGAGCTCCCGATTGCCGATGTCATAATTTCTCTCGGCCGGCGACAGTTTCCTTGAGAAATAGGAACAGGGATGGAGTTTGTTGTCTTTGGGGAAACGCTGGGATAACACTGCCCCCACTCCAGTATCCGATGCATCTACCTCCACCACGAACTGGAGGCTGGGATCTGGCTGGGTGAGAACGGGGGCCGAGGTGAACCGGACCTTGAGCTCCTGGAATGCTGCCTCGGCCTCTGGGTTCCAAGTAAACTTCCTGAGGGTCAAGGTGAGCGCCGTGAGGGGGGCAGCAATACGGCTGTAGTCCTTTATGAAGCGGCGGTAGAAGTTGGCGAACCCGAGGAACCGCTGAAGCTGTTTCCGGTCATCAGGCCTCGGCCACTCTTCTACCGCCGCAACCTTGGCAGGGTCCATCCTGATCTCACCCGCAGAGATGATGTACCCCAGGAAGGAGTCTGTCTGAGCGTGAAACTCGCACTTCTCGGCTTTGACATACAGGTGGTTCCGGAGGAGTCGCTCGAGAACCTGCCGGACGTGCAGACGGTGCTCCTCCTGGCTGCGGGAGAAGATCAGGATGTCATCAAGGTAAACAAAGACACAGCGGTTCAGGAAATCACGGAGGACATTGTTCACCAGGTTCTGGAAGATGGCGGGGGCATTGGTCAGGCCGAAGGGCATTACGAGGTACTCGTAATGCCCTAGGGGGGTGTTGAACGCCGTCTTCCACTCATCCCCCTCCCTGATGCGAACCAGATGATAGGCGTTCCGGAGGTCTAGTTTAGTGAACACCGTTGCTCCGTGAAGGGGGGCGAAGGCTGAGCTGATCAGAGGAAGTGGGTATTTGTTCTTCACAGTTATGCTATTTAAGCCACGGTAATCAATGCAGGGACGGAGAGTCCCGTCTTTCTTTCCCACAAAGAAAAACCCTGCGCCAACTGGGGAGGATGATGGGCGGATGAGTCCAGCCGCGAGAGAGTCTTGGATGTAGGACTCCATTGCTGCATGTTCGGGCTTGGACAGGTTGTATAAGCGCCCCCTGGGCAGGGCGGCTCCGGACGGTAATTCGATAGCGCAGTCGTACGGGCGGTGTGGGGGCAGAGACAGGGCTCGGTCTTTATCAAACACCTGGACTAGGTCATGGTAATCGCAGGGAACAGTGGACAGGTCTACTGGTGTGGGTGGGGAAGCTTGGACCGGATTTGCTGGAGCAGGGGCAGAACGGAGGCAGGTGGCGTGGCAGCCCTTGCTCCAGGTCAGGATCCTTCCCAGGGCCCAGTCAATGTGAGGGTTATGTTGTCTTAGCCAGGGGAAGCCGAGAACCAGGGGGGAGCTAAGGGTCTGAAGGACACAGAATGACAGGTCTTCTTGATGATTGCCGGAGAGGAGGATGGTGACAGGTACAGTCTTGAGGGAAACCTGGGCTAGGCGTTGACCGTTGAGTGCCCGTGCGTACAGCAGAGCGGGCAGGGGCTCCATGGGGATTCCTAGCTGCATTGCCAGAGCCTCATCCATAAAATTTCCCTCTGCCCCGGAATCGATAAAGGTTGAAATGGTGAGGCGCTGTCCACCCCAGATTAGGGTGGCTGGGACTCTGAGCTGCTGTAGGGGGGAAGAGACTGAAGTACTGCTCACCAGGATTCCCCCTGTTACTGGCGAGCCAGGCCTTTTCCCCGCTTGGATGGGCAGGCAGCAGCGTAGTGACCCATCTCGCCACAATACAGGCACGCATTGGTCTGGCGTCTGCGCTGCTTCTCCTCTTCAGACAGGTGGGCCCGCCCCAGCTGCATCGGCTCATCCTCCGGGGCGGAAGCAGCAGGCGGGGGGGCGGATGCCACCAGTAGTATGCGGGGCGGCGGATTACGGCTGGGGCTTGGAGCACGGTAGGAGGGGCGTGGCTGAGTCAGCTGCAGGAACCGGGCTCCTCTCTCCCGGCGGCGCTCCTGTATACGGTTGTCTAGCCGTATGGCCAAGGCAATGAGCTCATCGAGGGAGGAGGATTCGTCTCGTGTGGCCAGTTCATCTTTCACAGCCTTGCTCAGTCCTCGCTGGAAGGCTCCCTGTAGCGCCACGTCGTTCCAACCACTCTCCGCCGCAAGGGTCCGGAACTCCACAGCGTATTCCGCAGTACTTCTGGAGGCTTGGCGGAGAGAAAAAAGGCGGCCGCCAGCATCTCGGCCACGAACCAGGTGGTCAAAAACCTTCCTCATTTCCTGAACGAAAGCGACGTAGGAATGGCAGACGGCAGTCTGCGCCGCCCAGACCGCCGATCCCCAGTCACGAGCTGCCCCGGCAAGTAAACTGAGAATGTATGCTATGCGGGACCGGTCAGTACTGTAAGTGAGGGGCTGCAACTCAAACACCAGAGAGGTTTGCATAAGAAATGCCTGACAGGAGCCCTGGTCCCCCCCGTAACGCTCTGGCGTAGGGACAAAAGGTTCGTGGGTTACCGGGGGACCCTGGCTCGTCCCCGCGGGCCCCGGACCTGAAGCGGGCCGAGACCTAATGCTTGGAGTGGGTGTAGGCAGCCGCTGTGCGATTAACGTAGACAGCTCAGTAACTTTATCAGTTAGTGTGTTTACCTGAGAGAGCATGTTATGATTCAAATCAGATAATCCTTTAAGCATTTGATTATGCTGTCCTAGGAGCCCCCCCTGGTTAGATACAGCCTGATGTAACTGCTGTATCGACTCGAGGCCGGGCTGTGTGTTCTCAGGGTTCATTGTGGCCAGATTGTTCTGTCACGGGGGTGGTGGTGAACCCAGGTCGAGAACACACAAACTCACGGCAGGATCAAGCAGAAATTAAATTTATTTTGTACAAATTAAGTATGTCAACAGAACTAAGGGGGAGTGAGTGACAGAAACTAAGGACTAAATCAACGTGAAACTAAAACCAGGAAACACTCTAACTAAGGAACTCACTAGAGACTGAAAAAGGGGCAGACAGGCTACCGGAGACCGGCGGTCCAGGTTTTGTTCTCCGCTGGGGTGGATGAGCAGCAGAGAGTGGTTTTAGCAGTCCTGGAGATCCAGAGGCAGGGGCAGCGAGGACAGGCTGAGGCAGGCAGGGATGAGGAACCTCCTCCTCCAGAGGTGAACGCCACTTCAGAGTTTGGTGGTGGACAGGAATGACAGGGGAGCCCGGGCAGCGTGACCAGCGGAGACTGCAGGTACAGGGGAAAAAGATTAGTTCAGAGTTTGCAGGTGAACACAAACCAAACGTGCTGAGGCCAACCTAACAGCTTGGAGCTGGAGCAACAATCTGGCAGGGTGTTGAGTGTGGAGCTGGCTTTTATGGAGTGAGATGGAGAACAGGTGTGCTGCATCACGGCTGCCCACAGTTCTGATTACACTGATTGGTTATTGCAGGCAGCTGCTGTAGGGAGTGAGTGGAGACCAGGTGAGGAGGAGGAGGTGATCAGGAGGGCGTTGAGGCAGGGACTGAGGAGGGAGCCTTGACAGAAGATATAGACCAAACAGACCTATATGAAAAGGAAATTCATCCCTTCGCAATTGGATCTGTGTTTAAAAGAGTATCAACCAAGGTTTCCGGAGGGCGATTTGGAAAGTGGGGGAACAATTTTTTAACATAGTCGCGGGTCTGAAAAAAAACAAAAAAGATGATGTCGTAGGAGGTTACACAATTTCTATATATGGAGGCCAGAGTAGATGGACCCAGGAGACCAAAAGCCTTTCTAAACTGACACCAGATCTTTAAAGAGACAGCCACAGTGGGACAGCTGGCCAAATTCGACACAGGTAGAGAAAGTTGTGCGCACAAAATTGATCGTAGTGAAAACGGGGAGGCTTTGTTTTCTAAATGTACCCATACTGGCACGGATTCTTGATCTTCACACAACCAGAAGAGAAGCTTTTGAATGTTTGCTGCCCAATAATAATGTCTAAAGACGGGAAGGGCAAAACCACCTCTGTCCTTAGGGGACTGCAAAATTGATTTGCGAATTCTTGATGGCTTGCCATTCCATAAGAATATTGAAATTTTTTTTGTCCAAAGTGTCAAAGAAAGATTTAGTCAGCAAAACAGGAAGGTGCTGAAAAAAGTATAAAAATATGGGGAGAACAACCATCTTAATCAAATTTATTCAGCCCACAAGCGATAGGGGTAAAGTTGACCAGCGATCAAAATCCTCTTCAGTCTTTACAAAAAGGGGAGCGAGCTTACTGCAATAAATATCAGAGAGAGATGTGGTGATATGAATACCTAAGTAGCGGAAACCATCACTTGACCATTTAAACGGAACTATGGAATGAGGCAGCTGCTTGGCCAATTTATTTATCAGTAGGATCTCACTTTTTTGGTAATTGAGTTTATATCCGGAGACATTGCTGTATTCATCAAGAAAGTTAAAAATTGTGGGGAATGAATTGACTCGATCTGATACATAAAGGAGGAGGTCGTCCGCATATAAGGAAACTTTATGAACTGTATCTGAAAGCCAGCAACTGAGTGTAACCAAAGGGCCAACAGTTCTATGACCAACGTGAACAAAAGTGGGGAAAGAGGGCATCCCTGTCTCGTACCACGGCATAGAGGGAATGGAGGAGAAGAAATATTGTTAGTTTGGACTGAGGCCCTTGGCGATGAGTAGAGAAGCTTAACCCAGTCAACAAAAGCCCCACCCAGCCCAGGGCGAAAGCTTCATTATACATGTCCATCAGATAAGGGCTAAGCAAGTTGGAAAAGGTCTTGCAATATTTGGCAGTAAAGCCATCTGGGCCAGGTGACTTGACACTGAAGCGATTTAATAGCTTCCTGAACTTCAGCCATGGTGACAGGGCCCCCCAGTATTTCTGCCTTATCCCCAGCAATTTGTGGAAAATCAATTTTGTCCAATGTACTGTTTGGTGAATGAGGGTGATCTGAGGTATAGAGAGAGGTGTAAAACTCTGCAAAAGTACTGTTAATTAAGTTTGGGTCACTAAATACCTCTCCTGTAGCTGCTTTGACTTCTTGGATTAGCCTCGAAGTTACCTCAGCACTTGCCCGGTGGGCCAGTAACTTGCCTGCTTTGTCTCCTAATTTGTAAAAATGCTGTTTAGATGTTAGTAATAAGGTGTTAACCCTAGTGATGGAAATAAAATCAAACTCAGTTTGTAGTTTAAGGAATTCCCCATACAGGCTTGGGTCTGGGTTGACAGCATAACGTTCATCGATAGCCTTTATATCCCTCAGAATTCTGGCTTTTTGTGAATTCTCAACTTTCTTGGCATTTGATATAAAAGAAATAAGATGACCCCTAATGTAGGCTTTAGATGCCTCCCAAAGTATTCCTCTACCTGTGTCGGGCAAGTCGTTCAGCTAAAAAAAACAGTAATTTGTGAGTGCACAAATTGTTTGTAGTGGTCTTCCGCCAAAAGGACAGAGTTAAACCTCCAAGGTCTCGGCGGGTGCGGGCGTGCAAACATAGCCAAATCCAGAGAAGTTGGGGCATGATCAGTGATAATGATACTGTGGTAGTCTTTTGTAACTATTTTTGAAAGTAACCTTACATCTAAAAGAAAAAAGTCGATCCGGGAGTAGGAGTGATGAACATGAGAGAAAAAGGAGTACGTTTTGGTATCCGGAAATCTATGTCTCCACGGGTCAGTAAGACCAAATTGTTGTGACAAGGTAGATAAAGTTTTTGCTGATCTGGATGGTGGAGCGACTTTATTAGATGATCGATCCAGCACCGGATCCTGAACAGCAAATTAAAATCACCTCCCATAATTATGTAATGGCCTTCAAGGTCTGGAAAGGATGCGAATAAACTAGTTATGAAGAGGCTGTCATCCCAATTGGGACCGTAGACACAAACAAACAGGAGTACCTTGGAGTCTCCCCAAAACCATCAAATACCTCCCGTGTGGGTCTAATATTGATCTGTCTGCCGTGAATGGCAACCCCCTGCAGATAAGAATGGCAGTACCCCTGGTTTTACTGTTAAACGTTGAGTGGAAAACCTCTCCAACCCAGCCTTTTTTAAACCAAACTGTCTCCCTGTTAAGCATGTGTTTTTCCTGGAGAAAGTATACGTCACCTTTAAGCCGATACAGGTGAGTCATTACCCGGCCCAGCTTTGTGGCACTCCCCGTCCCCTTCACATTCCAAGATGCAACCTTAAGTACATTATTAGAAGTCATATCTCAATGACAAAGTCACAGGGATCATTGTTAATGTGTAACATACCACTGGGGTACAAGGTGTGCGAGGTAATCGGATTGAGCATCTGCAATGGGATTGGGGGAAAAAGAAAAAAAGAGAGAAAGAAAAAAAGGAAAACAAGAAACAAAATAAATAACAAAACAAAAAGAAAACACAAACAAAAGAAAACAAAAACAAACAAGCAAACAAAACAAGAAAGGCCTGAAAATTCCCACACCCAAATAGCAAACTTTTGTGTCCATTGCACCATTGTGCCAACTACACTCTAAGACTTCCCTCTTTCAAAATTCCCGTCTCCCATATCGTTAACGCATTTTGGTCACTTAGCATTATCATGCAAAAATACCTGGGCAATATTGGTAACCATGAAAGCAGGAAAGAAGGGGCAAATATATTGAAAAATTGTGCGCGAAAAGCACCAAGTAGCTAGTAAGAGAAACTAAGAGTGTAGTATATTCCAACACATACAGAACACAGTCCCGTACCACTCTATATGACAGTCTCCTTACATTCTTTGAGCCATATGAACATTAATCAAAGTAGCCGGTTGTCTTCATTAGCAACAGGTAGAGACTGAAACGCGTGTTAACCAACTACATAAAAGTCAGTTACCGGCAGGCTGTGCGTCCCGGTGACACGATGCAATAAAGTCTGTGGCTTCTTTCTCGATCCATCTTCGGCCACGATAGAGAGCTTAGCAGTGTAGCGGAGAGCAGGTTTAAGGCCCAGGTCGTATAGCTTCTTCATGATGTCCTAATACTGGGCGCGTTGTTCCACGATCTCGGGAGTGTAGTCCTTAAAGATGTGGATAGAATGGCCATTGTATTTCAACTTGCCCCGCAGTTTTCGGGCTGCACGCACCACTAGCTCTCGGGTTTGGAATCGGTGAAAACAGATGAGCATGGCCCGAGGTCTACCCTGTGGGCCCGGCCTTGTGGCTAGAGTGCGATGAACCCGGTCTAATTCAGGTGGAGACGCCAGAACATCAGTACCAAGCACGTCGAAGAGCAGTCGGGAGAAGAAGGCAGTCAGTTGGGAGCCCTCTATGTTTTCGGGGAGACCGAGGATGCGTATATTGTTGCGCCGACTTCTCCCTTCGAGGTCTATTATTTTAGCTTTTAGCTTAGCATTCTCCGAAGCTGTTCAGTTAGCCTAGGATCCATATCTCCAACAGAGTTCGTGAACTGCTCCAGATTATCAATGCAGAGTTAGTGGTCATTCACCGTGGTTTGTACCGTGTCCAGTTTGGCCTCATATTTCATGTAGGTGTCTTCTGTCCGCCAAAAGTGCCTCTTTGTGCTCGGCTAGCTGCGCCGTTAGCAATGCTGAGATCGTACTGGTGATGTTAGATTCTTCTCACCCCTGTTCTTCTCTTTTCGGTTTCTTCGACATGGTTTCACTCGGCCTTTATGTAATGAGTAAGGTATAGGTAGAGCAAAAATAGATGAGGCCAAATGACCAAATAGGACCGTTAAAGGTCGGGAGCTCAGACACGCGCATCTACTCCATGAGACCGCTCACCGGAAGTCTCGATCCTTAAGGTGTTCTTGTTCCATCTCAGGTCCTGCGAGATCTGCAATCCAAGGAACTTGATGTTCTCCACTCTCTCCACTGTGCAGCTGCTGAGGGGAGCATGCTCAGGCTGTGACCTCTGAAAGTCAATAATCATATCTTTCGTTTTATCCACATTGAGCACCGGGTTGTTCTCTCTGCACCAGACCTCTATGTCTTTAACTCCTTCCCTGTACATTGATTCCTCATTTATCTGAATAAGTCCCACCACCGTGGTGTCATCCACAAACTTGATTATCTGGATCCCTTCATGTCTTGATGAACAGTCGTGTGGTAGCAGTGTAAACAACAGTGGACTGAATACACAGCCTTGAGGAGTCCAGAGCTCAGTGTGTGTCTCTCAGGAAGTCCAGGATCCAGAGACACATGGGTGGTGTTCATGGGTGGGGGGGGGAAGCAGGCTGCTCTGGCGGTTCAGGTTCGCACCCTTGTCATCAGAGTGCGGTGACAAACAGGAGGATCTGACACTGAGTGAAGTGCAGAGCCGGACTTTGTAGCAGCGGTGATGAGGATCAGATGAGCTGCAGGTGTAGAGGTCCAGCAGCTGCTCTGCATCTGCGCTGATTGCCAGCAGCATGGACTGCAGCAAGAGGGGAGAGTTACAGAACAGGCAGACGAACAAATGGTAGGAAGGGGAGCAGGCAGGGGCCTTGACATTATGGTGTTAAAAGATGATCTGAAATCAATGTACAGGATTCTGGCATAGGTGTCTATGGTCCAGATGAGTGATGACAGAGTGCAAGGTGATTGATATTACATCCTCTGTGGAGCAGTTGGGACAATATGCAAACTGGAGTGGATCAAGTGATGCACAGAGGCTGGCTATGATGTGTGGTTTTGACGAGCCATTCAAAACACTTTATCACAACTGATGTTAGTGCAACAGGGCAGTAGTCATTTAGATAAGTTACAACTGATTTCTTTGCCATTGGTAAGATAGTGAATGTTTTACCCTGAAGGCTACATTTCGGGCTGTCAGTAGTGAGCGCACCTCTTTTTGGGAAAAAGAGGTGCGCTACATTTTCTGAAGTTTAAAAAGATCCCCTTTATCAACTGGCCAAACCACATTTAGAGGTGGTCTGGCCTCCAAATGGTTTTTCCATTTTTAAATACTTAGAGTTGGATATTCTATGTAGTTAGACACTCTTGTGCCATATGTACTGCAGCATGTAACAAAGGTGTGACATAAGTGTCTGCCTTAGGAGGAACCTTTTTTCAAAGTCTTATGACATGTACTTACTATTACAAATGTGGACTTGCAGACTGCAGAAAAGCCAACAATGTCCAAGCTGGGAAGCTAAGAAAAGGCTGGAATGATCATCCTTTAACCATATCCATTTTTTTCAACTTAGCTTAGAGAGAGAACTGCACAAGGCTAGTTTACTTCACTACTAAAAAACAATTTAAAAACATCACACAATGAGAGCATTGTGTGATGAGGAGGCCTGAAGCAACAAAGGAAAATCATCAAAACAAGCTTAATTTTAAATTAATTATACAAATACAGACAGCCTCCGATTGTGACACATTCCGGCAATGTCAGAGGAACGCAAATGCAAAGATTGAAAAGGAGAACACAGGCTCAGTAATCAAAAGACAGCCAGCTTTCTAGACCATTGCGATCAAAGATAGGACACACCACAATCACCAAATAATCACTCAGCTACCTCTATTCCATTCCATTAAAAAAACAACAGTAAGCCTGCACAAAAATAGTAATATGAACAGTGTAGAGGAGTGTTTCCATTGGTTGTAGGCTATTGTTGAACAACACAGGCAGACATAATGTTAGTTTGTTTCCTGAAATAAACATGAACTAGGGTGTACTCCGGTTGCCCAGTAGTTTCCAGTGAAGTGGACTGCACATGAGATTCAGCCAACATTCCAAAAGGTAGGGAGCAAAGTGTTCAGTTCAACAGAAACAGTTTGTCAGAGGTTGACAAGTAAGATTACCCATAAGTCATTGTGCCTTGCTGGAGCACCAAAAAGGGTCAGACAGCAGAGCTGATTTAATCTAGCACCAACTATTAAATATGTCTATAAAATTATTATCATTGGTGTGACTATACAAATGTCTTGGTTAGTTAAAAACAACAATTCTAAAAGAACTTTATGCTGACAGAGTGAAGTTAACTTTCAACCTTTTGGATATATAATGCAGTAACTTTGTCACTTTATACAATTAGACATTTGGGTGAAATGGTGTCATAATTAGCATACAAATTCTTGGATGATGGCCAAAGATATATTTTGTGAGGTTACAGATACCTTTGACCACCAAATTCTAATCAGTTCATTGTGTCAAAGCTGCTGCCCTGACGTGTATTTGCAGAATTTGAATGTCTTTTCTGTTCTCCTTGCCTCTCTCCCTCTGACATTTCTGTTCTGTTTCTGCTATGGACTGTCATCTCTGCTGTGCTTTGTTCAGCAAACAAGCTCACCTAATTTGGATCCACTGATCCCTTCCACAGTATAATGGCACCAGTCTCAGAAACGCCCAGCAGGCAGGCGTTGGTGGCGGGTGTTGATGAGAAAATCGATTTTCATAAAAACAAATCGACATTAAGTACAAACTCGAATTAATCGATAAAATCGATTTATCGCCCAGCCCTAGTTTCTACATTGAACCAAATAGTGTGTGTAAACCTAAATCAGAAAATAAAGGACCCATACGTGAAACAAACTCCAGTCTCCTTGATGATGGTCTTGTTGAAAACTTAAATCTTCACCGCCTTCCATACTTTAATTTCATTAACAAACTGAATAATAAACTGAACAGTTATGAAATGCATTAAGAACAAGAATTGCACTTCTGCATTCAAGCTGTTCCTGAATGTTATGTAGGTGATCATTATCCTTGTTGCAGTAGGGCACCATCTGAAATGTAACGTCAAAAGAGTAGGGTGTACTGTGACTCCAAAAGCTCCAAAAGATGGCACTAACCTGTATTCTGTACATGTATGTAAAAACAAGTATTGTACCATTAGCTATAGTACCGTATTGCACAAACTGATAGACCCTATCACTGTTTAATACTTCTAGCGACCTGAGGGGGCATTCACTCAGACTACATGCAATTCTGTGTTCCCGAGTAGAGAGTATTGTCAGTTTAACTAGCAATGGGCACCACTTTTTTATAATGCCTATTCTCATCCAGCCAGTGCTAACCTATTTTATACCATACATTCTGCAACAACTAGTACTCTTCCTTTCTGATACCTGTGTAACACTGGATGGTATATAAAGACCCGACTGCAAAATGTCATGATTGGTCCTGATCCTGATGACATCATCATGACACAAGCTAAGGACATGCCTAAAGGATAAATTTCTCTTTTTGGAGTTTACATTTACAAATTAATGAAAAGGACAAGATCATTGCACATCGCCTAATAGGCCAATTCATTTAAAATGAATGCTATTTTAAAGCACGGATGCGTTCTGTGGCATACCTTGAAGTTGTTCAATAAGAGTCCAGGCCATTCGAGAGCCTTGAGCATCAAAGACAACATGACCCTGAAAGAAAAGGCCAGAATATCAACATTTTAATACCTTCCTCCATCCCTTTCACAGTGTCAGTCTTTCACTCCCTCTCTCATATTGCCATCCAGCAATCTCAACCCTCCTCCCTTTCAGCTCCTTTCTCCGTTGGATTTTGTACTTACTGAAACTCCTTCAAAGGAACTGGTGTTCATTGCTCGATAGATCTCAACAGTGATATCTCGATTGTTGTAGTTGAAATCTTCTAGACGGTGACCCTTGGCTTTTAGGGGCCCCACGGTCTTGTTGAGGGCCAGAGCTAGAGCCCACACAGCATCATAGGCCAGTGGGGCCTCCTGGAAACCACCTGTCTCTTCTGGATTTTTACCACCAAGTTTAGACATCAGCTGGGCTAGAAACTCCTGAGAGGTCTGAAGAAGAGAGGAAAAGATGGTTACACATAGGTAATGTTTGATCATTTACTTACAACATCTGAATAAATTATCTCAAATATGTTGATTGGACATATATTTGAAGTTATGTAAAACGCTGATTTAATTCACCCAAGGTCAATTAATTTACTGAAGTTTTTTCTGAACTTAGTACTCTGACAGTATTTTTTGAATTAGCATGATTCCAGCAAGTGATCTTGAAATGCATAATTAATTCATGCTATGGTCCCATGCACTTTAAGGTACCAAATAATTTGTAAAAGGTGCCAATTGTTACTTGGAAAGCCTAATCAGTTGCAACAAAATCTATACAACTAACTGCTTTAAATTTCACCAACTGAATCACCAGCTATATTTCTTTAAAGCCTTTAAAGATATTAAATTTTTCTGTATGAATCTCCCATGGGCAATAAGATTGCTTTCAAACCCCCTGTAAATAATCCCCCTGTAAAAAAGAACATTCAAGTGATTGTTGGCAGTAACTATAAATGTAGCTCAGGTAATCAGAAAGGACAACTACCACATAAGTAGAAATATTTACAATAGAGCAATAAAAAGATGGCTAAGCATACTGCAAACATGCTCTGTTAAGATAATCCAACTCATTTTATTTGAATATAAAACCTGAAGTAAGCACTAGTCCCTCTATAGCAATATTATTTTACAGGTCATGGTTTAATTTTTTCTTCCACATTAGTTTGGTGAACTTGGAGGTTTGTTTACAAGCTAATTGATTGTCTGATTGCATGTGTTCCTTGGCCTACTGGACAGCAATTACATTGGGAAAAAGCTCACCTTCTTTGAATTTTCTATCTACACCCTCCACATTGCAAAAGCAAACAGCTGCAAAAGTGGAAAAACTACAGCTGCTTTGGGCCTCCATCACTTTTTCCACTGGATGGTTTCAGAAACAGTATTGCTATGTACTCAGAAGGGCCCTCTCCTGGACAGCAATGTTCAGACATCAATCTTTTCTTCCATATTACCTCAAATCATCATACCTTAGAGCAACATCCACACTGTAATCATCTTTTTTTTTAAAAAAACTGTAAGTGCTCCTATGATGCATTTACCTAGTTGGTAACCAACATTATGAGTTCCTAAGATGTGCCACCCAGTTATCACAAATTAAAGGTGTTAAATAACTGCCTTGACTTTTGCGGGGAAATGAAAGGGTCTGCAGTGAGGCTATGTACTTCTGTGTAGAAATGTGCTATCCATATCCATCATTCCATTGTCTATACACCTCTCAATCCTCATCAGGGTCATGGGGGTGCTGGAGTCTATCCTAGCTGACTTAGGGTGAAGGCAGGGGACAGGTCCCCAGTCTATCACAGGGGCTACACATAGAGACAAACAGTCACACTCACATTCACACCTATGGATAATTTAGAATCACCAATTAACCTCAGCATGTTTTTAGACTGTGGGAGGAAACCGGAGAACCCAGAGAAAACCCACACATGCACAGGGAGAACATTCAAACTCCATACAGAAAGATCCCAGGCCAGGACGCGAACCGGGGATCTTCTAGCTGCAAGACAACAGCGCTAACCACCAAGATACTGTGCAGCCCCTCAGCATCCATAATCATATTCTTCATTGTTTGTTGCATCTATTTCACCACAAGTTAGAAATTAAAGTAAGATAGCTGCTAAGTCTTAAGTATGTTCAAAATTTTGAACAGTAAAAAGCCACTTGCACCTGTGGTCCTAACAGTTCCATCCATTATCTATATACCATTTTATCCTCTGTAGGGTTGCAGGGGAGCTGGAGTCTGTGCCAGCTGATTTATGGTGAAGGCAAGGTTCTCCCTGGACAGGTCGCCACTCCGTTACAGGGCCACACAGAAAGGCAGACAATCAAGCACACTCACATTATTACTGATGGATAATTCTAATCACAAAATCACCCCAGTTCAATTCAATTCAATTTTATTTATATAGCGCCAATTACATTCAAATTGTCTCGAGACGCTTTACAGAACCCATATGCCTGACCCCCAGAGCAAGCCAAAAGGCGACAGTGGCAAGGAAAACACCCTTTTAACAGGGAAAAAAACCTCGAGCAGAACCCGGCTCTAATGTGGGGGGACCCATCTGCCTGCTGGCCGGGCGGGTTGAGAGGGACAGAAGAGGTAGAGAGGTAGAGATGGAGGGGTAGAGGTAGAGATAGAGGGATACAGATAGAGGGGTAGAGATAGAGAGGTGGGGGGTGGGACACAAGGACCATAAAACACAGCCACACATCTGAAGCATCCAGCTCTGGGACCAGGGACACTCGGAGAAAGGACACAGAAAGAAACAGAGTGAATGTAATGCAATAATGGTATATATAGTAAATACATAGGTAGTTAGAGAAGGGCTCAGTGCATCAAGAGAGGTTCCCCAGCAGCCTAGGCCTATAGCAGCATAACTAGGGGCAAACTAAAGGGACGTCAAGAGGGGAAGTCAGTTGTGTAAATGAAAACACCAGCTCACCCCGTCAGGGTCACCCAGTCAGCCCTAACTATAAGCTTTGTCGAAAAGGAAGGTTTTAAGCCTGGTCTTAAAAATAGAGAGGGTGTCCGCCTCCCGAACCCAAACTGGGAGCTAGTTCCACAGGAGAGGTGCCTGATAACTGAAGGCTCTGCCTCCCATTCTACCTAGTATCTCTTTGGACTAGGGGAGGAAGCCAGAGCACCTGGTGAAAACTGCCAACCCACACAGACACAGGGACTTTTTAGCTGTGAGTCAGTAGTGTTATAAGGGCTTTCGACCGGGGTGGAGCCCGTTAGTTGGAGCCAGTGCCCGACTTGGCGCTGGTTTTTTGTCTTTCCACCACCGGAGCTGCGGCTCCGGGCTCCAAAAACTGGGGCTTTTTCGGCCACCAACTCGTTGCTGGGCCAGACTTGGCCAGAGTTGAGAGCCGAGCATATCACGGGCAGGGGGCGGGGTGA
The DNA here is from genome assembly GCF_022539595.1 of Amphiprion ocellaris. Lineage (NCBI taxonomy): Eukaryota > Metazoa > Chordata > Actinopteri > Pomacentridae > Amphiprion > Amphiprion ocellaris. The sequence continues at coordinate 24,018,360 of NC_072780.1, read as the reverse complement.
CATCTAAAAAGATAAACATAGATATGATCATCAACTTATTGCGTGTGTTTAACCGCTAAGTAATCAATGCAAGTGTAGTCGAAGCTAAGTAGCTAAGCTAACGCTAGCACGTTTACTGTTAAGTATCCAAACATCTTTGATAATTACCTTTCTTCTCAAATGTGATCGCCGGGCATTGGAACGGCGACGCCGATGGGTAACCCCTAACAGAAGGTTTTGCTGCTCAACGATGGCGACACACACTAGCAAAGCCATGAACACCACTCCAATGAAGTCCTCCATTGTTGTTGTGTGGGTTTCCGTACGGCGCGAACACTGTTGAACGGTTACGTACGCAGTGACGTACACACGTTTTGTGGTGGCGCAATGACGCAGCTCCAACTTTGCTCCTTCCGAATGGAAACACAAACCCGTTCTGGGGCGGCACGAGATTTGAACCAAAAAAGCACTGGCTCTCAACTTTGAACCAACCTAGCACCTGGTGCTCTTTGGTCGAAAGCCCCTATTAGTGCACCACAGTGCCACCTTAACATGGTAGTGTGCTATTGCTATTGTCATCTTTGATGTTATTTTTGAGAGCTTCAGGATATACTGCTGCTTGGACATACTGGTAGTGAACACCGTTTCTTGGTTGTCATGAAATATAACATAAAAACCAACCAACTGTGATGTTCTTAGAAATTGTGTTTCAACACTGTGCTGTTTGTTTCTTTAGCAGCATGTGTAATGACGAAAAGATGCATGAAATGTATGCATCATAGTTATACTTCCCAAACAATTTAGGACATGCAATGAGATTCCTCTGGTGACATTCTGAAGACACAATGTCACACAATCCATAAGGTCATAAAATTTCATAATGTTTGGATTTTTTAAAAATTATTTTATTTCCTTTTAGACTTGTTTCCTTTTTTGCACATGGCCACAAATTTCAGTATTTCAGAGAACTAATTTCCAGTTGCATGCTGCTAATATATAGCTGAAAGTAACCTTTTACAACTAGGGATACTGTAAATGTGGGACGACTCCTGAGTTGTCTGCCTGACATCAAGAGCTGAATGGCGTAGAACATCCTAACAGTCTTGCTACATTGCAGACTTGATTTGCCATTTAACTCAAGCCATATCAATTGCTTTCCCCCAGTCCAATCAAAGTGCAGCTGCTAGACACTCAACTAACTGCCGTAATTCCACCTTTGTGATGACTTGTGTAATTTTCTTGATTAGATGGTTGTGCTTATAACCTCTTATAATATTGTCATTAATACTAGTATGAGTGACTTTTTTTCACATTACTCAAGGTGACCAGGCTTTTCCTGTCCATGTCCCTTAGCTTTTAAAGCCTCTGCATCAAATCTCAGGCTAATCAACTTTGGAGTACATTTAAAATATCTTCATAAAACTCACAAATGCAGACACTACAACTCTACTACACACCACAATAAATAAACTGAGATAATTTTAATAAAATTTACAAGTTGTTTAACAGAAAATGGCAGAGAAAAAAAATATAACCAAAAGTGGCTCAAAAGGCACCTACAACTGGACAAGAGTGAGCACAACACACAACAGGAAATGCCAGACTAAAACAGAAAATATATAAAACAAGTATACAGTCATGGAAAAAAATGATTAGACCACGCTTGTTTTCTTCAATGTCTTGTTCATTTCAATGCCTGGTAACACTAAAGGTATATTACTTGAAGAAAACATGACAAAAATGCAGCTGATTATGTAATACTTCATATCCTATTTGACATGCTTAAGCTTAATTGTATTCCCAGGGTATACAAGAGGCCATTTTATGTCATAAACAGCACTGCACATGCAAAGGCCTAGAGTGGTTCCTGCTTACATTCAAGCCATAATACAACTCAGAAGTTGTCAGTTCTCACATAATGCCTAAAACAAAAGAATTATGTGAAGCCGCAAAGGCAGCCATCGTAGCACTGCTGGAAATTGGCATGAGTGAGAGACAGGCACGGAAAAAACTGAAGATCTCCAAGACAGCCGTTCATTACATCAAGAAAAAACAAGCCGAACATTGTACTACCAAACTGCTAGCAGGTCACGGCAGGAAACATTGCTCTACCCCACAAGATGACCATGCACTCATCCGTTCCTGTGTCAGGAATCGTCGTCAGACCTTGGGATCTTAAAAATGAGTGGGAACTGTGGAGAAATGTGACTTGTTCGGCAAGGACAGTTCCAAATGGACGGAAGTCACAAGGCAGGAAGAAGCTTTCCATCAATGGAAGGTAGAGGAAAGCTAGTACCAGGCATTAAAATGAACAAGAAATTGAAGAAAACAAGAGTGGTATAATAATTTTTTCCATGACTATATGTATAAGTATATGGGATTGACCCATTCCAACTTTACCATACTCAACTGGTACAAAGAACACAGCACATTACTCTGGCTCATTCTTTCCTGCTCCTAGTTCATTTTGGACATCATCACATTTATTCCACTCAATTTCTGTCTGAAAACCAGAGGCGACTGAGTAAATTCAGTAATTCTAATCCTATGTCTCTATTGAAAAGCTATTTGGTGCTATGTCTGCTATTTTAATGTGTTATATAATTAACAGTAGCTTGATTTACCTGTGAAGTAAAATGTTGTTGGTCCAATATATGGTCATCAGGTCTCCAAATATTCTTTTGAATCTTGTTTTTCATTAAAGAAAAAAAAACTCATTGAAATATGATTCAGCATAACTAGTTTGCAGAGTAGCTTTGTTTGCATCAGTAATCTTTCCAACAATTGTTTCCAATAGATTCTGATAAGGTATGGTACCTGTAAATGACAAATCCTAAGCATTTTATTCCAAGAATGTATTCTTCGGAGAAAGGTTTTTCCACATTTTTAAAATTTTTAATAACCTATAAAGGAACCTACTCTGCAACAGATACAAACAATGTTAATTTAGCTAGTGCAACTAAATATAAAAAAGGCCTTTGTGCTTTCATTAAAGATCCACCACAGCCACTGCAGCTGCAGATGATTCTCTGGAACACCACTGATAAGCCACATTAGGAGATAACATGTGTCTTACCAGCTTGGAGGCTCCTCGCACTGTCTCTGGGTTGAGCATGACAATCTCAGTGGTCACATGGCCCTCCACAGCCTCTGTCATCTGCTCCACAGTACAGTTGATGGATGCATCCTTGATCTTAAACCAGTTATCTGCGTACCAGCCAATTAGGAACCAAACATATTTTTTCCCATACAGCTTCTCCTTGTACACCTATAGACAGACAGTTAAGCAATGACACCAGGAAGAGAAATTTAATGTCATGACTTGGTGTAAGAACATATTATTGCGTATGTGACAAATTATTCGATTCATTTTTGTTTGACAAAAAGACATGGTGATTTGTTTGTGTTTACATTTTAATAGTGCGATCAAAATTCACCTGTGGTAAGTTGCATTACCTTTTAACTTTTGCTATGTTCTACTGTGATAGTGATATGTGAGATAGCACATGTCAAGACATTTTACCTCTCAGCTAAAAGGATTCTTCAGTTCTGAAGGATTACCATGACCAGGATGACTGAGAATCATGGACATGTTTTTATAGTGGTTCCCTATCTTGCTTGTTTGTTTTATCCACGTTTACAAAAAATCCTCAGGGAACTTTTGCTGTTTTCAAGAAGTTAAGATTTAAGGTGTCTTTGGACAGAGACAACAATTAACAGTAATTCAGTGAGGAGTGTGTAAGAGCTCAGATCAGTAAAATGTTGTGCTAGAAAATTAGAGACCTGCCTTTATGACAGATTCTTAATTGTAAACATTTGCATGACCTCTGTAATTACCTTTGCTCTCAAGCATGAAAGCTAAACGGATGAATCATTTTTTAAATAACTCGTTGTTCACTATTTCTTCAATAAAATCATCCAATTCATCTTTTAGGTTCTTTAAAATTTCCTTTCAACTGCAGTGAGATAGACAGCACAAATAGCAGAGATTTCCGTTCACATATATACACAAGTGCATAAAAATAAAAAATAAAACCACAAAATCTTAACCTGTCAGAAAGAGGGAATAGCACATTTCACTGATTGAGAGGACCAAATTTTAGCAATGAAACTGAGTTCACCGTAAATCTTTCATAAAATTACTTGCATTCCAGTACTTGTTATGTGCAATTGATACTTTGTATGAATGAATGTGAATAGGAGAAGGCAAGTACCTCACAAAAGACCTTCCTGGCCTCCGTCTCATAGAACAGGCCAACAATAATTCTGGCATCTTGGCGCTTAGAGGTGTAAAAGAAAAAGGACAGAGTCACACATGGGAATAAAAAGCACAAGTTAAACCCCTGCAGTGTGGTATGGGAGCCAGCCCTGCACCACACAGTGGAGTTCTTCTCCAGTCAGTTACATTCATGCTGTTACCATGGTTTCTTCTGAAATGGTCCATTAATCTTGCAGACCAAAACTAGGCCAGCATGCTGAGCAAGGTCATTGTAAGATGTGTGTGTCAGAAAGAAAGAATGTCAGGCAACACAAGTTGAGGAAGAAGAGGAAGGAAGGGTGTAGGGGGTAAGCAAGTACAAATAGATTGAGGCTCAGTATGTCATGCTTTTCCTAAACAATGTGCAGACATTTGTGACCCCTCATCAGAGTCATACTTGAAACAAAAAACTAACTACAATTATTACCTCACAGTTATAGTTCTCCATCAACCATACCAATTGGAGTTTACATCAATGTCTGTCCAGACTAATACAATATACGAAGTGAAGACTACAAAAGACATTTAGTTAAAGGTACTAAGTGTGTTTTGTGGCAAAATTGACATTATTACTATACTAGTATGTATGACTCCAGTGAATAATTTGAAAAACATTCAGTCTTCTTTGGAGGCTATGGATGTTGCTATAAAGAAATTACAAAGTCTAAAAGATGGATGCTTCACACACACCTTCAACTTGACAGTATAGAAGATCTGTACAGTCATTATAGTTTTCAAGTTTGGCATCCAAGATTAGTGTCACTGTAATTCAGTCTTGACCAAACTAAAATATGTCAAATATGGTCCCAGTCTCCCCTCGTAGTCCCGAGTTATGGTGTTGACTAATGAAAAGTGTTTTTGTTGATGAACAGAAAAAATTTCTGCACTGTTGGCCTTTTGAATACTAAATGTCACCATTTCATTTTGTTATCCTATTTATGTGAAATTTTCTCATAATTAGCATGTGATATTTTTGAGTTATGTTCAAAACTGAGTATTGTGAGATCACAGTGACCCTTAGCCTTTGACAACCAAATTCTAATCAGTTAATCATTGGGTCCATGTGGTCATACCTGAGGTACTGTTCATGAGAATTCAGACTAAGGTAGCTTCGTTCAGAGTTCCCTTGTGTTGCTGCTAGTGGCTGAACATTAGAACTGAGTCTTACGTTTTTGTGCTGTATTCCAGCAACACCACATTATTCCATGTCTAAATGTTGTACAGAAATTGCGCCAGGATGACGTCAACCTAGTGTAGCGTAAAAATTGAAAGAAACTGTCATAGTGAGATTGTTTTCTTTTGCACCATTGTGCATGCACAGAGACTAAAACAAACACCTGCACTCAATGACTGCATCAACCAAACTACACTGTAAGTGATAGCAGTTGAAATATAAAAAAATTCTTGTCATCAGTAGTTCTTTATCTGTATTGTCCCAAGAGTAACAACCAATAATCCACAATCATAATCCACAGATGTATCTAAAAATCCTGCAGAAAAAACAGTGCCTTTCTAACAACCGATTAATGTCTGTTTGAGATAAGTTCAGTTTTCCTCTCTTGTTCAGCAGAGCATAAGGGGCACACAGGACAGCATTTAAAAACGGGCAAATTAATTTGTAGGTATTTCAGTGGATGGATTACATGTAGCAAATGGCAGCCGCGTCTACAACATTTTAAGAAGATCAGTGACAGGCAGAGACTCGGGTTGCTGCTGGAGCGAGGACTATCACAATCCAAGCAGCTAGAACCCAACGGTGCCTCAGTGAATTTGTGCTGCATTTTCCCATCTATAGCAACAGAAACATGCAGTTGCTATGCAGCAATGATTTTCTGGGTCATCTGTGGTTTGAGTTGGCTACCAAAGCCTGTGCAGAGGGATAGACTTCGTTGAAAATAACAACCAGACAACACAAGACAAAGATGTGCCCTAAATAAATGTCAGTCTTCAAAAAGTTGCCAGAGAATTGTTCAGTCTACTTAAGTATAAACTAGTCACTGATGAGGCATGAATGGGGTACAACACTTGACAGGAAAGCCGTTTTCATTCATTAATTGACTTTAGTCACGTTTATGCTGATGTTCTTTTGTTCATTGCTAAACTATTGTCAGTGTACTTCCTCACAAGTGAGGGATATTACATTGAAGTGTGTAGAAGTGTCAGTTTTCACAAACAGCAATGTTAAACCATCTGAAATTATACTTTCTACAAAAAATATCTCTTAAATAAAGACAAAGTCTTTTCAGCAGAGAGGCAAGTGTGTACACTACCGTTAAAAAGTTTGAGGTCACTTATAAATGTCATTTTTGAAAGAATGCAGTTTTTTTTCCAATGAAGATTACATTAAATAAATCAGAAATACATTCTGATTAATGTGTTATTGTGGTAAATGACTATTCTAGATAGAAACGGCTGATTACATCAGCATAAAATACACAAGCAGATGGGAGTTAGGAAGAGAGATATTTCTCCTATACTAGCTTCTCTTCACGGGCTTCCTGTGAAATCCAGAATAGAATTTCAAATCCTTCTCCTGACATACAGAGCTCTTAACAACCAATCTCCAGGGTATCTTCAAGACCTTATAATACCATATTATCCTAGCAGAACTCTTCACTCTCAGACTGCAGCATTACTTGTAGTTCTCAGAATTTCTAAAGGTAAAATGGGAGGCAGAGTCTTCAGTTATCAGGCACCCCTCCTGTGAAACCAGCTCCCAGTTTGGGTTCGGGAGGCGGACACCCTTTCTACTTATAAGACCCGGCTTAAAACATTCCATTTTGACAACGCTTACAGTTAGGGCTGACTTGGGTGACCCTGAGGGGGTCAGTTGGAACCCACATGTATGGGGCAGAAATGACTTCTTCTTCGATGTTCTTTAGCTGCCCCTAGTTAAGCTGCTGTAGGCCTTGGCTGCTGGGGGACCTCTTTTGATGTACTTACCCCTTCTCTCATTACCCATGTATTCACTATATTCACCATTATTGCACTGCATTCACTTTGTGTCTCCCTGTGTCCTTTCTCTGTGTGTCCCTGGTCCCAGAGCTGGATCCTTCTGATTTGTGGTCGCTGTCCCACCAACTGGCTTAGTCTCCATTATGTCCACTGTGGGATGCTGCTGCTGTCTTTCCTCCAATCCACTGCTTCCAGCTGCCATTTCCACTGATCGATTCTGCATCACCCTCACTATACTTGGTATGCTCATCTACACACTTTGCATCTTACTACCAGCTATACTGAAAATATCTACATAGGGGTACAGAGGCTCATTATCAGCAACCATCACTCCTGTGTTCTAATGGTACATTGTGTTAGCTAATCATGTTGAAAGTCTAACGATTAGAAAACCCTTGTGCAATTATGTTAGCACATGAAAAATGTGAGTTTTCATGGAAAACGTGAAATTGTCTGAATGACCCCAAACTTTTGAATTGGTAGTGTATGTATGTTGTTCAAAAAGTGTACATTAAAACACATTTTTCATAAAAAGTAAATGTGGAGGAAGAATTGACAGCAAATTAAAATACGAGCAGAAGAGCTAAACTATGATCACATACATTTGTCTCTTTTATCTCTCCCAAGTTGAACACTGAATTTGAGAATATAGGATGTATATTTTTATTTGTAATTCTGATTTTCGCATCTCTCCCCAATTGGGGGAGAGCGACGGGTCAGCCACGGTACAGCACCCCTGGAGCAGGAAGGGTTAAGGGGCTCAAGGGCCCAACGGTGGCCACATCGAGGCTTGAACCTCTGACCTTCTGATCAGTAGTCTAGAGACTTAACCGTTGTGCCACCACTGCCCTGAAGTTTTCCAGGAGGATGGCGCCCGCTGGTCTTGAACCAGGGACCTCCACGTTGGGAGCCCTGTGTTCAGCCTTGTGAGCTGTACCAGCTCCCTAAGCTATACCAGCTCCCTATATGATGTACTTCCTTTCTATAAAAGTACATTTTCAAAAAGTTTATGGTAATAAAGCTTACTGATTTGATATGAAACTGTACTGTATTTGCTGCAGCAAGCATGAGAAATCTCACAGTCAGTGATCATAAATGAACATAAGCTAACCGAAAAGCCATCTACTCCCCAAACACTGCACGGATTGAGAAGTATACAGATGTAAAGCTTACATGCAGTAAACACTAGTTTGAAGACAGTGTCAGAAAGAACTTCCAAGCACAAGAACATCAATTTTCAGTCATGTAAATCGCAGTGCTGTCACAGGCTTCACAGTGTACATCTGGTATAGACCTGCCCTGTATCTTCATATGTTCAGAGAGTTGCTGCTCATTTGTGCAGTGAGAACTGTTATTCATTGTTAAAACTTTTAAGCTATTTAACACCTTAGCATTTTGTTTCTACTTAAAAAAAAAAAAAAAAAGACCTAAATTCAGTCAGTAACAGCTCCACAAATGTAAGGCCAAAATTACCAACACTGGGCTTTATGGATCAGAGACGTGTGGGAGAATTTTGGCATCGTCTGTAATCTGTAGTTTGTTTAATTTATCCAAGAATCCAGGAGCTCTCTAAGTTGAACTGTTCAGATATGCCCTGACTGACTGGTGTTCAGCTTCCTGGTATATGTAAGAATAGGTGGTGTTCTGGTACCTTGAGGTTTTTGACAGCCACAGCAGGGTCGGTGAGGAAACTCTGACGTACGCTGATTTCAATCCCTGCTTCCCTCACCCTCTCCTCTAGATCATCCAGTGTCTGTGAAACACAGAGACACACAGAATAATGAGGATGCAGAAGATGATATATTGACAGAGACAGCAACCAAAATAGGAATGAGAGAAGTAAGTGAAGGATAAATTGCAGAAAGAAATGTGGGGAACAGTAGACAGCAATTGAAGTAGCACCAAAGTAGAGAAGGGGAAGAAGAGTCGGTAATTTTGAAAGATAATGATGGGTGATGGCATCAATGATAAGATGAAACAGTAGGTGACAAGAGTAAGGGAGAAAAACACCACAGTAGACATGATAGGAGATGAGAAAGATAAGAAAAAGGAGGGATATAACAAACAAAAAAAAGTACCCCTATTTTTTTTGGGGGGGGGACCCAGGCGCAGTCACAGATATGGCAGAGACAGGTGGCAACAGAAACAGGTCTTTATCTTAACAAAACAAAAACTAAACCAATACAGACAAGAGAAAACAAATCAGGAGTAAACTAAACCAAATCTAATACTAAAATAAACTACACTACTAAACCTGCAAAAACCCACAGCTGGACTACAAAAACCAAACAGGAATACTAAACCAGACCACAAAACAATGTGCTTACAAAACCAGGGGGGAACAGAACTCACGGGGCAAGAAAGGCAGACACGTGGAATCTGGAAACCGGCAGGGAAACAAGACTAGCAGACAGAAAGCTGAAGACAGAGAGCACTGGCAGTTATCCAGGAATGGGGGTGACAAGAGTCCAAGTGGGGCTATGGCAGGCTGGAGACTGAAGCAGGGCAGGCGAGAATCCGGAGAAGAACAGAGTCCAGGTGGAGGAAATCCAGTGGGAAAAACAGAGTCCAAGAGTGGGGGAAGCAGAGTCCAAAAGAGAGTACTGAGTCCGTGAGTCCCTGAAGGCATGTGTGTCAATAACCCAGCAGGGAGTGAATGAAAGCACAGAGCTTAAATAGCTGGAGGTGAGGTAGAGAACAGGTGAAAGGAGTGAACTAATTACTGCAGCTGATTTGCATTACTGCAATCAGCAAGGTGCAGGCAGGTGAGTGAGACAAGGGAGAGAGACAGACGCAGAGACCAACAGACGCAAACAGAGGGAGCCAGAGGGACAAGGCAAGGAGAGAGAGACAACAGGGAGAGAAATGACAGGATGAGTGAAAGAAATACCAGAGGGACAGATGACAAAGACAGGAAGAAGGAGAGAGAAGGAGGAAAGTGGAAGGAGAAGAACAGGGCTAGAGCAGGGATCATAACACCTTTATCACATCACTCTGTGACAGATGTCTCATTTCTGGAAGGATGGTTGTCATTGTTTTTTTTCTGTCGAGGGAAATATCTGTTGATGAAGATCTTATTGCTTTACAGCCTGTGCTGTTTTGGAAGTTCTCAGTCATTAACAATAGTACACATACACTTGTAAAGACCATGTATATCATGGCATTCTTGAATTTCCAGTGACTCCCACAACTTGTGATTTTCTATGGTGTGCTTGAGGTCATTGTAACACTTGACTGCACCCACAACCCAACCTTTTGGCTGGTTACTTTAGGTTTTCCTGAAGAATATGGATGTAATCTTCCTTCTTCATTATTACATTTACTTTGTGTAAAGCACCAGTACGACTGCAACCAAGACAGCTCCAGAGCAAAATACTACCACCACCATGCTTAAAGGTATCTTTGGTGTTCTTGGGGTTAAAGGCCTCACCTTCTCTCTGAATTTTTGTTTAATCTGACACAGAACTTTCCTCCACCAGGCCCTTTTTTGTCTGTGTGATCAGCAGCAAACAGCAGCTTCTGCAGGAATGGATCCCTCTTGCATGGTGTAGCGTACTCAGGAGCAGAACATTCCAAAGCACCACACAAACATCCAAAGACCCTTTCCCAAACCTGTAAATATGGTAAGACACCATTTCAGAAGACTGCTAACCCAAAATCCACCTCAAAATGGAACATCTGCTGATCTGATGTTTACCAATAATTTCTGCAACATTTTGCCGCAATGGCAGCCTCTCAGCTCATGGTGATGTACACCACTGTGGACACTGACACCTGTATTCCAGCAGTTTCTAATTCATTGCAGATCTGCTTTTTGGTTATTCTTGGTTGACTCTTCATCATCCTGACCAATTGTCTCTTAACAGCAGGTGATAGGTTGAGTTTTTTTTCCTGGTTGTCGCAGTGACACAACTGCACTGTGCACTTTATCCTTGCTAACAATTGTTTGCACAATAGATTTAGAGAACAAACGCATCTTTGAAATGGCTCAAAGTGACTTTTCTGACTTGTTCAAGTCAATGATTTGCTATTTCAGATCTGTTCTCACCTTCTTCAGAAACTGATGCTGTTAAAGGACTACTTCACCATCCCAGACAACTCCTTCCTGCAGTTTCTAGAAGATAGAGGTTCTGACAAATCATTGTCTGGTAAGCTAAAACTGCGATGTCTGGTTATACTTTTACTGACTTCGTCTAGAAATGTTCAGCCTAACCCATGGCCTATCACCTTCATGCATTGTCTCTCAACTCCATCAGATTTTAAAAGTAGACCAGATCTTGGTTTTATACATTTAAATGTTGTAAGTCTTGACCCAAGATGGATATGATCAGAATCTGGGCAAATACAACAAACGCTGACATAATGGTTCTATCAGAAATTTGACTTAAGAAATCCAAAACAGATTATTCAATTTGTATTGATGGTTAAAAAGTGTACAGAACTGATAGGGTAGGTAAAGGAGAAGGGGTCACCATGTATGTCAAATCAAAGTTCATTAGCTCAGTTTCCTTGTCAGTCACTAAAGCTAAAGAGTTTGAGATCCTGGCCGTCAAAGTGGGTGTGTCAAAGGATTCTCGTATCACGGTGGTTGGCTGTTACAGACCCCCAGCTGCATCAAAAGACGCCTTCAAATCCATATCAGATATTTTACATGATTTAAATGATTCTGAATTCATCTTTATGGGTGATTTAAATTGGGACTGGCTCTTCTGGACCTCAGCTGGTTTGAAAGAATTGTGTGACTCTTTGAATCTTGTGCAACTTATTAATGCCCCAACAAGGCCAAATCATAAATCAGTCAATAAATCGACCCTGCTTGAGCTAATTGTAACAAATTTCATAAATACTCCTCAATTGGCATATTTTGTAATGATGTCGGTGATCACTGTACAATTGCCTGTGTTAGAAATACAAAAATCCCCAAGGCAAAATCATGTTTTACTTTTAAAAGGCAATTTTTTAAAAAATTTAGTGAAGCCCTTCTTGCATGATTTGTACAATAGTGAATTCTTTTTCCTCAACTTTCCTGTTTATTTCTAATAGGCATTTACTTATTAAGAAGTTCAGAGTTAGTGGAAGAGAAAATCCCTGGTTTTCAGAAAGTCTAAGAGCTAATTCATTTAAGATACAAATATTGGGTACAAGCTAGATTCTCAAAGTCCTCTGCTGATTGGATTAAATTTTAAGCCTTAAAAAGCAAATGTACCTTAATGACTAGAAAGTCTACATCTGAGTTTTATTTAAAATCAGTCACAGAAAACTTAAATAACCGATCATAGTATTGGAAAATATTTAAGCCTGTTTCAAGCCTTCTTGATAACATTCTGGTTGGCTCAAGTGAATTAAAGGCCAAAGCTGCTATTGTGAATCAGTTTAATACACATTTTATCAGCACAGGGTCTATGTTTGACACCCTATATTTAAATACCACTGACCCATGCTCGTTCTCCCCTATAACTTATGTAAATATAGAATTGTTTGATTTTAAACCCATCTCAGTCACCCAAATTCACAAAGCCCTAAAAGACACTGACCACAAAAAATCTGCATTTCCAGACAACTTGAATCCTTACCTTTTAAAGACAGATGCAGATTATTATTGCTAAGCCTATTTTGGATATTTTCAATTTAAGTCTCCAAATAAACACAATATCTACTGGTTGGAAAGCTGCTTATGTTCTTCCCTTACATAAAGGTAGACCCTTCTGAGTTAAACAACAATCGTCCTATTTCCAAACTTTCAGTGCTGGCTAAGATCCTTGAATCCCAGGTTAATTTACAATGGAAACAGCTTTTTTCTGATAATAATATTTTATGTGATTGCCAGTCTGGTTTTAGAAGTGGTCACAGGACTGTCACTGCTGCAATGGCTGTGAGAAGTTATTTCATTGTTGCCTTGGACAAGAAACAACATTGTGCTGCCTTATTTGTCGATCTTTCAAAAGTGTTTGATTCAGTGGATCATGAACTACTTCTAGACAAACTGGCTTTGGTTCCAAGGCTCTTAAATGGTTTCAAAACTACTTAACACTTAGAACTCAGTGTGTTCAAACAAACAATTAAATCAGACTTTCTTGAGTTAACTAAAGGTGTGCCCCAAGATTCTATTTTGGCTCCTGTCTTATTTTCTATTTTTTATAAATGATTTACGCAAAGATATTCAAGGCAATTTGCATTTGTTTGCAAGATGATACAATCATCTATACATCTGCTCATTCTGCAGCACAGGCAATAGAACTTCAGACTGCATTTCAAATATTACAACGAGCTTTGAAGGATCTAAAATTGGTTATAAATGCCCAGAAAATAAGGTTTATGATTTTATCGAAGGATCGCTTAAAAAAACTTTGACAATCTAAGAATTTTTATATCTGATGATACATGATTGAAAGGGTGTCCTCCTATAGGTACTCAGGAATATGGATTGATGAAAAGCTTTCATTTAGGCCTTGTCCACACGTAGCCGGGTTTTTGTAAAACCGAATATCCTGCCCCCTCCGTCTAGAAAAAAACTTACGTACACACCACCTCGTTTTTAGAAAAAAACTTCATCCACACCTAACCGCATAAGTGCGTTTTTCAGCACATTCATAAGCATGCCGGACCTTTAGGTGGCAGTAGTTCCCCAAATCCTAGCAAGGTGGTGGAGAATAACCGTCCTTAACGTCGTCCTTCGCCTGTGTTGTTGAATGTGGAGCAGTATCTGGGCTTGTAAAAACAAGCAAGTAAAAAGCGCCTGTACAAGAAACAGCGGCCAAAACCTTGTGAGAGCATCCATACTGTTACCGAATGTAAACACAGGTCGCATATGTGACGTAAGAACATATTTTGTCGCAGGCGGCGACGTTTCGAAACGCAAAACCCCGGTTACTGATGTCCACATGCAGACGCATAAAACGGATAATTCGCAAACCTTTACTTTGGTCGGAGTTTTTAAAAAGAATCGTTTTTGATGACGTAAATCTGCATTTTCGTGTGGATGATAGGCCGAATCGTAGAAAAATATCTTCGTTTAGTGAGATACCCGGCTACGTGTGGACAAGGGCTTAATGTCATGGTCCCTCCCTCCTCGGAGCTACACCCCAGGCCACTGGACAATCCCGGCCGATTGGACACACTCTGCAGAGAGAGCGCAGCTGTGTCTGATCACTCATCAGCGGCATTTAAAGCCGGACTCACCCCACCAGTCGCTGCTGGATCATTGCCCCTGCTGGCTTCCCGCCAGCCACTCCGCCCAGGTCTGCCCCAGCTCCGGACTCCTTCCGCCTGCTCAGTCCTGCCCGGCTACTAGCCGGGACCCTGGAACTCTCCAGAGAGATCCCGGATTTATCCCGGAGCTTCCCACCTCTGTCCTCACCTCAGCTCCCAGCCGCCGATCTCCGCTGCAGTCCCGCAGCCCCGTCTCTGCTGCATGTTAGCAGCACGGGCGTGCACCGCCAGAGACTGCCAGCTTCTGAACCGGTCTGCCGCCCCCTTGTTTGGACTTGTTGGCTGTAAGTCAGGCCGTTGTGTTTTTAGTTTAGTTATTAGCCCATGAAGTGGCCTGTCTTGTTGATTATCCTTGGTTATTTTAGAGCTCTGTTTGGTTTTAGTTAAATTTGTTAATTTCTATATATAGTTTGGTTGCCTTAGTTAACTCTGCCAGTGTCTTGTTTCTTTTGAATAAATCCTTGATTGAGAACACCTGTCTGCCTCCTGTGTACCTACACTCTGGGTTCAACCCCCGCCTAGGCCCTGACATTTAATGCACATATCCCTAATTTAGTTATGAAACTCAAATTCAAGATTGGCTTTTCTTTAAAAAAAAAAAAAAAAAAAAAAAAGCATGCTTCACATTCTCTGCAAAGTTAAAACTTATGGTAACCATCTTTCTATCCGTGACTGATTATGGTAATATACTGTACAGCCATGCAGCCTCCTTCACCTTAAAGAGACTTGATT
This sequence comes from Amphiprion ocellaris, assembly GCF_022539595.1. Classification (NCBI taxonomy): domain Eukaryota; kingdom Metazoa; phylum Chordata; class Actinopteri; family Pomacentridae; genus Amphiprion; species Amphiprion ocellaris. Next base: position 24,003,227 of record NC_072780.1, on the reverse strand, counting down.
CAGTGTATCATGCTTCGCTGTATTTCATTTCAAGTGTACAATCTCTCCATCACCACTGTATTCTCAATGATCGGGTTGGCTGGACATCACTAAGCATTCATAGACAACAAAACTGGTACATGTTCATTTATAAAGGTCTGCTGGGCAAACTCCCAGAATACCTCAGCACCCTTCTAAATTTCAGCTCTACCAGTTGCCATCTGCACGCCTCTAAGTGGTTGCTTTTGAATGTTCCATGGATTGTAACAGACTTTGATTAAACAATGTTCTCTTATCATGCACCATGGTCATGGAATGATCTTCAAAAAATTCCTAAACTAGAAACATTTATAAACATACTGTTTATGTGTCAGATATCATGTATCTGTTTCATATGACCTATTATATTTTGTATGGCTGCTACTTTGGCCATGTCTCCCTTGTAAAAGAGATGTCTAATCTCAATGGGACTTCCTGGTTAAATAAAGGTCAATAAAATAAAGCAAAATAGGAATTCTTGACAAGAAACAAAATGCATATTTGTTTAGTTCCACATTCCATCAGAGAAAATTAAGATTTGTAGTAGTCCTTGGAAACTCAAGACTGCCATGCATACATACTTTAATATAATCTTGAGGAGTAAAATCTCCTAAAATTTGGGGAATAAAATCTCTGAAAAAAAGAATGTCTTATGAATCAATGTACATACATTTTTTTTGTACTTTTCTAATTGTCAATTCTTTCAGTTGAAATCACAACTCACTGATGTAAAAACTTCTGTTGTTTGTTGAATGGTGGCAATCTTAGTCCATTTCCACTTCTGGAAAAGCTGCACTCGAGTAGGATTGTGCAGGGTGGCAGATGGGTGAGTACGGAAGAAGGTTGGAAATCGCTGGCGGTTGGACAGTGCTGGAGAACTGGAGCCATATGATAGCTAAGACACAGGGACACAGAAACCATCATGTTAAAGTTACCTCATGACTTAAACTGTGGCAAAATGAGAGTACAAAAACAAACAAACCTGTTAAAGCTAGCAAGGTATTTATATTTTAATAATGCTAAAACTCTTTGAAAAACGTGTTACATGCAATTGAGATATCTTAACTAAAAGTTACTGTTGATTAACTATTACTGTTATATATTGAGTTACTATTGTGAGTCAGACGCCAACCGAAGTTTTAACTATAACATTCCACCAGAGATAGCACGACCAGCAAGCAGCATGTGGTTCACTATACCTGGGGCAAAACAAAAGAGGAGGCAGTGCAGGAAGCATGGTTGCCGAGCCGCTGTTCATGCCTGGCTACAGAAGAACCCACACAGACCAGCGTTACCCAGCATCTTCATAACAAATGCCAGGTCACTTAACAACAAACTTGAGGAGCTATCAACCACCATCGAGGCACAGAAAACCGCACGGGATAACGGCATCACCATCGTGACAGAGACCTGCTTCACTCGGGTAGCAGATGAAGCTTTCATGCTAGCAGGCCGCACAGCACACCAAACCGACCGAACGAGTGACTTGGGGAAAAGCAGAGGAGGACGACCAGTCATCTACATCAACAACAGGTGGTGTACCAGTGCCACAGTGACTGAAAAACATTGTTCCCCTGATGTGAAGTTCTTAACACTCAGATGTCATCCATTTTATTTGGCCTGAGAGCACACAGTTGTCATGGCAATGACTGTGTACACACCACCTAGTGCTAATGCTAACGTAGCATTAAAGACCCTGCTAGCAGCTGTTAGCAAACAACAGTCTGGCCACCTGGATGACATTTTCATTGTGGCCAGAGACTTTAATCATGTCTTAAGAACTGTGTTGCCTAAGTTTTACCAGCATGTTGTGAGCATGTGCAACAAGAGGTCATAATGTGCTGGATAAGGTTTATAGCAACATCAAGGAAGCATATAAAGTCTTCCCTCCTCCCCCACTTCAGACAATCAAATCATCTGTCCCTGATTCTCACCCTAGCATACAGACCACACATACAAAGAACAATGCCTGAGATGAGACTCACATGGTTTTGGTCTGAAAATGCTGAAAATAAATCTGCTTACACACAACAAACTGAGACATCTTTGCACAGGAGGATTTAACGGACTATACATCCATTCTTCTGTTTTATTTTAAAATGTGCATGGATAATGTTACAGTGGAGAAGAAGGTCAGACATTATCCAAATAAAAAACAGTGGATGAACAGTGAGGTAAAACAGCTGCTGAGAGATTGGGACTCTGCTTTCAGGTCTTCAAACATGGAACTGCACATCTCAACTAGATCCAACCTGAAAAAGGGCATTAAGCGAGTGAAAGCAGCAGATGCGAGGAAGACCGAGGGGCACTTCACAGAGGGGAGCCCCTGACGTGTTTGGTAGGGCATCTGTGACCTTGCTAGCATAAACAGCTCCACTGCTCCCACCACCAGCACAAACCTACCAGAGGAGCTAAACCACTTCTTTGATAGGTTTGAAGTAAGTGAGGAGGAGGGTACCCCTATGTTGCTACCAGCATAGGGGTACCAGGAGGCGAAGCCACTCGGGAGGCCGGCGACGGGGGCGATGGAACCACTCTGGAGGCGGGCGACGAAACCACTCTGGAGGCCGCCGATGAAACCACTCTGGAGGCGGGCGACGAAACCACTCTGGAGGCGGGCGACGAAACCACTCTGGAGGCCGGCGGCGGACGAGACGAAACCACTCTGGAGGCCGGCGGCGGACGAGACGAAACCACTCTGGAGGCCGGCGGCGGACGAGACGAAACCACTCTGGAGGCCGGCGGCGGACGAGACGAAACCACTCTGGAGGCCGGCGGCGGACGAGACGAAACCACTCTGGAGGCCGGCGGCGGACGAGGCGAAACCACTCGGGAGGCCGGCGGCGGACGAGGCGGAGCCACTCGGGAGGCCGGCGGCGAAGGAGGCGGCGGAGCCACTCGGGAGGCCGGTGGCGAAGGAGGCGGCGGAGCCACTCGGGAGGCCGGCGGCGAAGGAGGCGGTGGAGCCACTCGGGAGGCCGGCGGCGAAGGAGACGGCGGAGCCACTCGGGAGGCCGGCGGCGACGGAGCCACTCGGGAGGCCGGCGGCGACGGAGCCACTCGGGAGGCCGGCGGTGACGGAGCCACTCGGGAGGCCGGCGGCGACGGAGCCACTCGGGAGGCCGGCGACAAGGACCCTCGGGAGGCCGGCGGCGGCGGACGGGACGAAGACCATCGGGAAGCCGGCAGCGGCGGACGGGACGAAGACCCTCGGGAGGCCGGGCTGGAGGCCGGCCTGGGAACCGGATCAGGTGACGGCGGGGACCCTCTGGAGGCCGGGCTGGGGGCCGACGAAGGCGGGACCCCACTGGAGGCCGGGCTGGGGGCCGGCGAAGGCGAGACCCCTCTGGAGCCCGGGCTGGGGTCCGACGAAGGCGGGACCCCTCTGGAGACTCGGGAGCAGGGGTGGCCACTGCAGACAGAGACTCAGGAGCAGGGGGTTTGTCAACTGGCACAGCCTCACTCTCTGGGCCTGGGAATAGAACAGCAGATTTGGGGAGAACAGCCTCTTGGCTGGTGGGTTGGTCAGCAGACTGAGGCTGCACAGTCTCTTGACTGGAGGATCCATCGGCTGACACTGGCTTGGTCTCTGGACCGGGGATGCTGTCAGCTGACGAGGGCTCAACAGTCTCTGGGCCGGGGATGCTGTCAGCTGACGAGGGCTCAATAGTCTCTGGGCCGGGGATGCCGTCAGCTGACGAGGGCTCAACAGTCTCTGGGCCGGGGATGCTGTCAGCTGACGAGGGCTTAACAGTCTCTGGGCCAGGGATGCTGTCAGCTGACACGGGCTCGACAGTCTGTGGGCGGGAGGATTCTTCAGCTGATATTGACTCGACAGTCTCTAGGCCGGGGGATTGGTCAGCTGACTCAGGCTCGACAGTCTCTAGGCCGGGGGATTCATCAGCTGATTCCAAATTAATTCCTCTGCCGGGAGGAACACCAGCAAATTCTGGTTGGCTCCGCTCGGAAACTAAGACGGAGGCGGCATCGAAAGCGTCGACCCACTCGGGAACTGAGACGGAGGCGGCGTCGACAGTCTCTGGGCCGGGGATGCTGTCAGCTGACACGGGCTCAACAGTCTCTGAGCCAGGGGATTGGTCAGCTGACTCCATCACAATTTCTCTGATGAGGGAATCATTGGCTGGCCCTGGATGGTCCGAGGCGGCGTCGACCCGCTCTGGAACCGAGGCGGGTGAGGCGGCGTCGACCCGCTCTGGAACCGAGGCGGGTGAGGCGGCATCGACGGCGTCGACCCCCTCGGAGACGGAGACGGGTGAGGCGGCGTCGACGGCGTCGACCCCCTCGGGAACGGAGACGGGTGAGGCGGCGTCGACGGCGTCGACCCCCTCGGGAACGGAGACGGGTGAGGCGGCGTCGACGGCGTCGACCCCCTCGGGAACGGAGACGGGTGAGGCGGCGTCGACGGCGTCGACCCCCTCGGAGACGGGTGAGGCGGCGTCGACGGCGTCGACCCCCTCGGAGACGGGTGAGGCGGCGTCGACCCCCTCGGAGACGGGTGAGGCGGCGTCGACCCCCTTGGAGACGGAGACGGGTGAGGCGGCGTCGACCCCCTCGGAGACGGAGACGGGTGAGGCGGCATCGGCGGCGTCGACCCTCTCAGAGACGGGTGAGGCGGCATCGGCGGCGTCGACCCCCTCGGAGACGAGTGAGGCGGCAGCGTCAACCCCCTCGGAGACGGGTGAGGCGGCGTCGTCTACCCCCTCGGAGACGGGTGAGGCAGCGTTGTCGACCCCCTCGGGACAGGCGGAGAAGAAGCATTGATGCGGCGGGGCCTCAGCGACGCTCGGCGGCGGGGCCTCAGCGACGCTCAGGAGCGGCGAGGTCGGGGCGCCGGGGAGCGGCGAGGTCGGGGCGCCGGGGAGCGGCGAGGTCGGGCTTCCCTTAGAGCCACGCCTCCTGCAGCAAGGCTTCCTCAAAGATGGCTCAATAGATGGCTGGCCAACAGGATCTGGGAGCTTGCTGGGTGGTGAGGGAGATGTGCTAACTGGCAGACTAGTTGGCAGACTGGCAGACTGAATGCATGTAGGGGGTGTGACTAAGGTAGGAAGGGTTACGAAAGGCAAGGGAGTGTTCAGAAACTCAAAAACATAGTCCGGCAGGTGGCTCATTAACCATGGCATCTGGGAGGCCACCCTACGACCCAAAGATACCAATTCCTGCTTGTATTCCTTACACCGAGCCTTCCTCCACTCCCCCCACAACTCGAGCAGGAGGTCGAAATACACATGGTATTCCTTACAAGTAAAAAAAATGTCTAGGGGGGAACTCAAGCACCAGGACCGAACAGGACTGAGCGACTCACCCTGGCCGATTACAGCCACCCTGCTCAGCGGGGTGGTTGGTGACGGGTCAGAGCCAGTCTGTGAGTCTGCTGGGTTCATTTCTGGCCGGATCATACTGTTACGGGCGGGGGAAGCAGGAGAACCCAAGCGCAGACACACAGAACTGGCTGACAGGTGAATAACTGAAAAATTTATTTAAACAACAACTGAACCAATACATTAGTGGGGAACGGAACTGGGGGGAACAGAACTTAACCAACTACTAAAACTCTAACTCTATAAATACAAAAAAACGGAAGTTTACAAAACTGAATTGAATTACAAAAACTAAGCTGGGTAGGGGTACTCACGACATGGGGAAACTGAGAACCGAGGGGGAAGACAGGCTGGGGAAAATCCATGAACAGGTGGGAGCAAAATAGAGTCCAAGAAAGGGAAAACCAGGAGGGGGGAAAGCAACAGAGTCCGTGGGGCTAAAGCAGTCCGGAGGTGGCAGGGTTGGTGGGGGGAAACAGAATCGAAGTAGGGTGTGAATCTTTGAGGGTATGTGGGTCGATGATCCGGCAGGGAGTGAATGAATGAGCAGGGTTTAAACAGTGGAGGTGAGGTGGAGAACAGGTGAATGGTGTGACCTGATTGTTGCAGCTGAAACTCATTGTAGCAATCAGCAAAACAGAGTGCAGGCAGGAGAAGCAGGTGAAGCAGGAGGGCAAGACACAGGGAGAGAGAGAGAGACATGAGGGAGAGGTGACAGACAGAGGGAGCCAAAGAGACAGGTCAAAACAGAAACAAATCAGGACTCAAGGGAGAAAGGAGGAAAAATAGGAAAAAGGGAAAGAAGGGCAGGGGCTAGAGCAGGATCCTAACACCAAAATGTATTTTAAAATTTTGAATCATCAAAGTAGCCACCTTTGTCAGATAAAACAGCTGAACACACTCGTTGCATTCTTTCCACAATGGAAATCAAATATTCTTCAGAAACTTCACTCAACTCTGCTGCAGAACTTCCCATAAATGTGTTGTACTTGTAGGTTGCTTAGCTTTCACTCTTCGGTCCAGTTTATCCCAAGCCAGCTTGGGTTTTAAGTATGGAGATTGTGGTGGCCACTCCATGTTTTCAAGCTTACCATTTTTGTTCTTTTTTTCTAAGGTAGTTCTGGCATAGCTTGGACTTTTGCTTTGGGTCATTATCTTATCTTGCAGGTCCTCCAACACCGTTGGAGGATCTGGACCCATTCTATTTGAACAAGAAAACATATATAGTCCTAAACAAAGGAAAAACAATCTTCCGCTTCAGTGCCATGCCCTCCTTGTACATCTTAAGCCCTTTTAATCTACTTAGGCGAATAGCTATTAAGATTTTGATACATTCGTTATTCAGCTTGATCATCATGTGTACCATTTTGACCAACTGTATATTCATGACATTTAGTGATCCTCCAGAGTGGTCCAAACAAGTAGAGTATACCTTCACAGGTATCCATACATTTCAGTCACTCACAAAAATTGTTGCCCGAGGTTTTTGTATCGATGGGTTCACGTTTCTCAGAGACCCATGGAACTGGCTGGACTTCATGGTCATCTCAATGGCGTATATAACAGAGTTTGTAAACCTAGGCAATTTGTATATGCCTGACCAACTAGGCACATACTAGACGGTACTGCATGGTGCTGCAGAATGCTGTGGTAGTCATTTTGGTTCAGGGTACCTCTCATTCTGTACAAGTCACTGACCCTGGATCCAGCAAATCAGCCCCAGACCATCACGCTTCCTCCTCCATGTTTGACAGTTGATGTCACACACTGAGGAACCATCCTTTCGCCTACTCAATGCCGTACATTGAAAGATTCTGTGTGATGAACAAAAGATTTCAAATTTTGATTCATCAGTCCATAATACCTTCTTCCTGTCTTTAGTAGTCCATTGGTGGTGTTTCATGGCCCAGGCAAGCCTCTTCATATTCATATTCTGACGTCTTAGCACCTGTCAAACCTGCATTTCCAAGTCTTCTCTTCACATTTGAAACTCAGACTTGCTAACTACAACCACTATTAAGCTGAGCTTGAAGCTGTTGTCCTGTGAGTTACCTATCACCAAGCTGTTGGCTTTCAGAAACTTGTCTTCTGATTCTGTTGTGGCTTTGGGTCTTCCAGACTTCCTTCTGTCAGAGATTCCCCCAGTTTCTCAGTGACATTTGGTGGTGAAGAAAACTCACTGACACCTTGACTTTCTTTGCTATTTCTCTGTAGGAAAAACCTACATTTTTAAGTGTTATAATGGTCTGGTCCTTCTTCTGTTGTTAATTGCCTTTTCCTCTCCATTTTTATAGCAGCACACTACTTTGTGCAGTACAATACTGTTCCAATAATGCTCTTGAGGGTATGGTGCCATGGCGTGTTCCAACACTACTTTTATGCAGACAGAGGGGGTTGAAAGTAATTAAGAATAGTTAGGACACCTGTAGGATTTGCTAGCACCAACTTCTTTGATCAACTTCCATTGTGCAGAACAATTTTAAGTTATTAACCACTTTCTTGTTCCCTGAAAAAGCCTCTTTTTTTGTATAAATCTGAAATGTAGGTTATTTTTCAGTTTTGGGTAACCTTACCTTTTTTTTAATCTTCGGCAGTTCTCCACTTACCTTTGCACCATTTCAAGCTATTCATCGGACTTGAACTATTTGAATTTCCATTTTTAAAAAATGGATAAATTGTGGCATTCTAAAACTTTTAACCAGTAGTGTATATAATAGTAGTCTTGAGTTTTTAATGACTCCTATAACTTTGAACTGTCTGAAAAACATGCGTCAGGCAAAGCAATTATGCATTTTGGATCTTTCATACATTTAGGGTTTCATACATTTATTGTATCAAAGTGGTTTGGAAATGGCTGAATCAGGCTATAAAAGTTTTACACTGGTTTCCATAAAGTCCTTATTTAAACCCCATCAAGAACCTGTGGACTGATGAAGAAACAAATCTGTGTCAGAAAGCAATACATTTAGTTTAACTTTACCAATTCGATCAAGAGGAGTGGTCAATGATACAATCAGAGGCGTGCAAGAATCTTGTGGACGGCGACCAAAAGGGCCAAGTTCAGATGAAAATAGTCAAGGAACATATAACCAAATATTTGCACAACAGTATGTATATTTTTGATCCAGCAGATTTTGTCATATTTCCAGGAGACCAATAATAAATCTATGAAAAACTAAAATGCATTGGTTTCCATGATTCCATCATAGAAAGTTCTGATATATAGGAGTCACTGGAGACTCAAGACTGCCATGACATATACAGTCTTTCCAAGTGTATGTACACTTTTGTTCACAACTGTACATGTTGCACATGTACATTACCTTTCTCCTGCTGTTTTCTTTCTCCCTAAAATGAAAATGGAAGTATCACCATGCATTTCTTTCTAAGAAGGACCTACAAAGCAATGCATGTAAAATATGACAGCTATATCTTAAAATCCACACACATGGAGGTTCTTACCACTATGAGGTTCCACATGCGAGCTGCCTCGGCTACCAGTGTAGACACAGAGCTGCAGCCTGGCATCAGCACAATTTTAATGGGCTCTGTGTACAGAAGGTCATACAGCAGCTTGGTAGCCTCACCAGGATCACACTGTGGACACACAAATAGAGACAGCAGGAGGATCAGCATTGTTGGCCATCAAGGAAAGTTTCAAAATGATCGGGTTTATGATTTCAAAGGGAAAATGTCAGATCACTGACTATCAACACATCAGACTACACGTCAACCAAGGTGTAACACAAGCAATGTATATTTCTGTTAGAGAAAACATTCAAATCACTCTTCATCATTTAAGGACATTGACCTGGCTGTAATTTCACAATGAGAGCACTTCAGTGATCCTGCTTCTCCTGTGATTCTTGATCGTCAGACAGCAATGTTGGGAGCTGAAATCAGGTGTGATCAAATAGACAAGACTGTCATTGTATAATTCACCATAATTGTCCTGTAATCCTCAGAAATGTAGGCTTACATAAACATTGGCATGAATTACAATATCATATAATCACAAATATATACACCAATCAGGCATAACATTATGACCACTGACAAGTGAAGTGAATAACACTGATTATCTCTTCATCATGGCACCTGTTTAGTGGGTTGGATATATTAGGCAGCAAGTAAACATTTTGTCCTCAAAGTTGTGTTAGAAGCAGGAAAAATAGGCAAATGTAAGGATTTGAGTGAGTTTGACGAGGGCCAGATTGTGATGGCTAGACAACTGGGTCAGAACATCTCCAAAACTGCAGCTCTTGTGGGGTGTTCCTGGTCTGCAGTCTATCAAAAGTGATCCAAGAAAGGTACAGCAGTGAACTGGAAATAGGGTCATGGCCTCATTGATGCACACGAGGAGCGAATGCTACCTGTATGGTCTGATCCAACAGAAAAGCTACTGTTGTTAAAATTGCTGAAGAAGTTAATGCTCATTCTGATAGAAAGGTGTAAGAATACACAGTCCATCACAGTTTGTTGCGTATGGGGCTGCATAGACCATTCAGAGTGCCCATGCTGACCCCTGTGCCCTGTTGAAGGTACCAACAATGGGCATCGAGCATCAGTACTGGACCACGGAGCAATGGAAGAAGGTGGCGTAGTCTGACAAATCATGTTTTCTTTTATATCATTTGGACGGGCAGGTCCGTGTTTGTCGCTTACCTGGCATACACATGGCACCAGGATGCACTATGAGAAAAAGGCAAGCCGGCAGAGGCAATGAGATGCTTTGGGCAATGTTCTACTGGGAAACCTTGGGTCCTATCATCCATGTGGATGTTATTTTGACACGTACCACCTACCTAAGTATTTTTGTAGACCATGTACACCGTTTCATGGAAACGGTATTCCCTGATTGGCTGTGGCCTCTGTCAGCAGGATAATGCGCCGTGTCACAAAGCAAAAATGGTTTTGGAATGGTTTGAGGAGCAGAAGAAAGGGTTTGAGGTTTTGACTTGACCTCCAAATTTTATATATATATATATATATATATATATATATATATATATATATATATATATATATATATATATATATATATATATATATTAGTGGTGGGACCCGATTTAAAAAATTATCTAATTAATTACAGGCTTTGTAATTAATCGCAATTAATTACAGTTTTGTCAAATAGCAATATTTGACACAATAAGTGAAGTTTTTCAATTCAAATAAAATTGTGGTTGACAGTTGAATCAATGAATAGACATACACGTGTTTATAATTAAAATTTATTTAAAAAAAGGAAAATGGGACATACAGAAAACAGTGATTTTGATGACTTAAAGCCTGAATTTAGTTGTTTTTTCCACTGTATGGCACATAAAATCAGCATAAGTAGTTCAAGGAGCTTCAGAAAGTTAAAAATCCAGAGATTCATTCTGTTTTCATCTTTTCTGGGTCTGATAAATGGTGTAATTTTGGTGGTTCTTTTTATAGGAATATCAATTTTTATTTATATAATTTTTTATGGGCTGCACAGTGGTGTAGTGGTTAGCACTTTCGCCTTGCAGCAAGAAGGTCCCTGGTTCGCGTCCCGGCTTTCCCGGGATCTTTCTGCATGGAGTTTGCATGTTCTCCCTGTGCATGCGTGGGTTTTCTCCGGGTACTCCGGCTTCCTCCCACAGTCCAAAAATATGCTGAGGTTAATTGATTACTCTAAATTGCCCGTAGGTGTGAATGTGAGAGTGCTTGTTTGTCTTTGTATGTGGCCCTGCGACAGACTGGCGACCTGTCTAGGGTGTCCCCTGCCTTCGCCCGAGTCAGCTGGGATAGGCTCCAGCCCCCCCTGCGACCCTAGTGAGGATTAAGCGGTGTATAGATAATGGATGGATAATTTTTTATGAACAAAAGTTTATAAGTTATTAAAACTTAAACCACAAAAATGTTTCATTTCTATTTACAAATCATGTTTTCTATATAATATTTTTCATCTGTCTGCTACATTCACAGATTACTGCAAATCTAAGTGCAATTATAGCGATTTTATTCAACATTTTAAGACTTTCTATAAACTCAATCACTGTCTAGAAAAGTGGTCTATCATGGGATGGCTACACCATTAGCCGTTAGCATGACTCGTAGCTAACGTTAGCTCTGGTGCTAACAGCAACATTTTTTACATTGAGGTGATACCGTTGGCTTGAAGTGACGCAGTGATCAGAAAACTCTTTGTTGTACAATTTGCACACAACCAGGCTTTTATCCAAGATGCCATCGGGAAGATTGTTAAAAGAAAACTTTCTGTCCAACAAGCTCAATCTCCTCTTCCTTCACTGTTCACCAGTGCCTGACTTCACCGAGTGCTTCCTGTGCTTCTTCTTCATGGCTACAAACATACTTTATGTACATTACCGCCACCTACTGGGCTGGAGTGTTCATCAGCATTACCGGTGTGCCAGAAATGAGGGAACTGAGGAGGGTGCAATTAATTGCGTTATTATCCTTAATGCGTTATTTTCCACTGTAATTAATTAATCGAAATTAACTCGTTAAAGTCCCAGCCCTAATATATATATATATATATATATATATATATATATATATATATATATATATATATATATATATATATATATATATATATATATATATATATATATATATATATATATATAGGGCCCTTGAGCAAGGCCCTTAACCCTTCCTGCTCCAGGGGTGCCATACTGCAGCTGACCCGTCGCTCTGACTCCCCCAATTGGGGAGATATGCGAAAATCAGAATTTCCCCTCGTGGGATTAATAAGGGATAAAAAAATAAAACAAAAAAACCCCCCCATGGACAGGATCCTCTGCCAGATGTTCCCAGTTCACCCTCACTACACGTTTGTGTTTACCCAACTGTTGCCCAGTTTTCATAGCACCCGACCCCAATTTCCAGACCTGCAGGTGGTGGGACCTACTGAGCGGTGGGCCCGTGTTACTTCTTTGGGCTGTGTCAAGCCAAGCACCGTGGGACCCCAAGGCTTGGCCCCCAGAAGCGTTCTGACGAGTTCACCCCCATAGCCTGGCTTCAAGGGGAAGGCCCTGGTATCGCTAACCCGGGCGAGGTGGAGGCTTCTCCTTTTGTGCTTTCATCAGGGTTTTCGGAATCGCTCTTTGTCTGGTCAGTAATAATAATAATAAAAATAATAATAATAATGAACTGTGTTAATGTGCAATGAAATGATTGTCAGCATTAATTAATGAATGCGTTAACGCATTAATAATGTGTTAACTTGCCTTGCCCTAATATATAGGTGTGCAGCCCTAATATACAGTGGACCCTTGTCATACCACGGTTAACTTTTCACGGTCTCATTGTATCGCGGATTTTCAAATTGCATATGGTATTGCAAATTTTCGCTATGTCACAGGACTTTGCGTACATAGGTATTTTAATAGATTTGTTATTGCAGCGAGCTGTGTTGAAAAACAGCGCTGGAGAAAGGACATCTACCTTTTAAGTCCTCTACAACTGGCAGATGCTTTTAATTTGACACAAGCAAAGAGCAGCACTATAGAAGATGTGGCAGGAAGTCATCAAACACACAACACTTCACACTCACAGTCCTGACAACTTAAAACTTAACCAAACTAACTAGGCTGAATAAAAAACACAATAAAATATAAACACTAATAACACTGTAACACTATAAACCACAATAATGACTTTCAAATCCCCAACTCCCATGGTGCATTGCAGCACAACAGTTAAGTCATAGCGACTGGCTCTGCAATTGCTACATTATTTTAATTATTTTTGTGGTAAAATAAGCATTTTCTAGCATAAAAAATGAAAACAATATAAAATATATAAAAATACTAATAATTAAAACATATTAAAAGGATATTTAATCGAAATGAATTGCGTAGTGTACAACAGTGGCCACTGATTGGCTCAGCGACCGTAGCATCAGTCTTCCTCTGTCTCCTCTATCTCCACTGTATAGTTTGCATTTGGCATCTTGCCTTGTCCATCTCTCATAAATCTGGGCAGTGTTGTGCAGTGTGTGGGGAGGGTTTATAAGGACTTAAAATATGTATAATTAATAAAATGAATATGGTCGCTACTTCGTGGATTTTCGCTGACCTCTGTGCATGTATATATGTATATATATATATATTAGGGCTAGGACTTTAACGCGTTAATTTCAATTAATTAGTTAACGTGAAAATAACGCGTTAAAAATAATAACGCAATTAGTTGCACCCTCCTCACTTCCCTCATTTCTGGCACACCGGTAACTCTGATGAACACTCCAGCCCAGTAGGTGGCGGTAATGAACCTAAAGTCTGTTTGTAGCCATGAAGAAGAAGCACAGGAAGTACTGAGTGAAGTCAGGCACTGGTAAACAGTGAAAGAAGACAAGATTTCCTTTTAAAAATCTTCCTGATGGCAGCTTGGATAAAAGCCTGGTTGTGTGCAAATTGTACAACAAAGAGTTTTCTGATCGCTGCAGCACTTGAAGCCGACAGTATCTCCTCAATGTAAAACATGTTGCTGTTAGCACCAGAGCTAACGTTAGCTACGAGTCATGCTAACGGCTAACGGTGTAGCCATCCCATAATAGACCACTTTTCTAGACAGTGCTTGAGTTTACAGAAAGTCTTAAAATGTTGAATAAAATCGCTATAATTGCACTTAGATTTGCAGTAATCTGTGAATGTAGCAGACAGATGAAAAATGCAGATAAATAGAAATTAAACATTTTTGTGGTTTAAGTTTTGACTCCATTGAGGCTCTGCCTCCTTGGAGGAGGAATAACCTAAACAACAAAAATATCTCTTTTAATAACTTAATTATAAAATTTTTGTTTATTAAAAATTTACATAAATAAAAATTGATATTCCTATAAAAAGAACTATCAAAATTACACCATTTATCAGACCCAGAAAAGATGAAAACAGAATGAATCTCTGGATTTTCAACTTTCTGAAGCTCCTTGAACTACTTATGCTGATTTTATGTGCCATGCAGTGGAAAAAACAACTAAATTCAGGCTTTAAGTCATCAAAATCACTTTTTTCTATATGTCCCATTTTCCTTCTTTTAAATAATTTTTAAATTATAAACACATATATGTCTATTCATTGATTCAACTGTCAACCACAATTTTATTTGAATTGAAAAATTCACTTAGTGTCAAATACTGCTATTTGACAAAACTGCAATTATTACGATTAATTACAAAGCCTGTAATTAATTTTTTAATCGCATCCCACCACTAATTATACATATATATATATATATATATATATATATATATATATATATATATATATATATATATATATATATATATATATATATATACGTATATATACATATATACATATATACATATATGTATATATATATGTGTATATATATATATGTGTATATATATATATATGTATATATATATATATGTATATATATGTATATATGTATATATATATATGTGTATATGTATATATATATATATATGTATATGTATATATATATATATGTATATATATATATATATATATATATATATATATATATATATATATATACATATATAGGAAGAGAGATAGATAGAGTCACGGGCCTAGCCCAGCCCGCCCCCTTCCGACCATGCGTGTGTGTCGCCGGTCTGTGGGGCTCTCTGCAGCTGCTGATTATTGGATTAGGTGCAGCTGCGAGAGCCTCACACCTGCAGCTCATTCCATCTGCTACTATAAAGACCGGCTTCACACGGCAGGGGATTTGGGACCAGACTGCCATACTGCCTTGTCTCCAGTTGATGAGACATCGCCGCAGCGCTGAGCCACTTGAGCAACCTGTTTCCCCTTGCCATCCTTAGTGGAAGGATGTGGACTCCTGCTGCCCTAGTTGAGAGAGGGCGTGGACCTTTCCCCCCCACGGACTGCCCCGATTGGCCGGCGTGAGCCCCGGACCGTTGCTCTCCTGGAGCCTGACTTCTCCCCTCCCTCAACATTGTAAGTTCTGGCCATAGTTGGCATAGTAGTTTCTTTGGATAAGTTTCGTGAATAAAGACCTGTTTTAGTTGTCACTCTGCCTGCCGCCTGTTCTGTGTGCACTCACTTTGGGTTCGCATCCCCCCCAAACCATAACAGACAGACAGACAGACAGACAGTGTATTTATAAATATTCCTTTATTCAATAAGGTGGATCTGAACATACCTGTACACAGAGCTGAGGTACATACAGCAGCCATGAGAGGTGAGGCACGTTCCAAGATCACATTGACCTGAGCCCTGACAGGCTTGTCTGGGAGGACAGCATTTATTTGCGTAATGCTGGGGAAAACATTTACATTTTACTGCATGTTAAAATAAATTGGAGTTCTCTTTAAAGTTTCCTTTAATACCTTTGTGAGTAATGGATGTACTGCTAAAAGCATTCCTAGTGAAGGTGAAATGAACTGTAATTTGTCTGCAGACATTTAAATTAATATGTGGGGTTGTGGAAGGCCTGGCCCTATGGCAATGTCCCAAAGGCAGGTACATGACAGAGAAAATGATCCTCAATAGTAAAACTCCCCTGACAACTTCACCTTCTTGTGGATCCATGTTTTTTTTCTTAATTGTTCATAGCATTAAACAAAAAGTTGATTTATGTAAGTTTTTGCTGTTTTCTGACTTGCCTTACTTTGTAATTAAAAAAAAAAACATTACTTGACATTTTTGCCTTTATATGACAAGACTATGATATGCAACAAAGGAATCAAACTGTGAATGTTATAGTTATAATATGTGTTAAGTGTCTTAATTACTAGGACATCAGACCCCCCTCCTTAGTCATTATTTGTCAAATTTAAACAATGATCAGATTTGTCTATCACTGCTCCTATTTACCCACATCTAAAATGGAGCAATGACATATTCCTCAGATCTTTACTCTGCCAAGGAACGGGCGGAGTTATGTGATGATCGGCGTACGTTTGTCTGTGAATCTGTCCGTCTGTCTGTGTGAAACATTACTGAAAAACGGAGCAACAGATTTGGATGAAATTTTCAGAGAAGGTCAGAAATGACACAAGGACCAAATGATTAGATTTTGGCAGTGATGCGGCTTATAGTCTGGATCTACAGCTTTGTTAAACATTTCCCACTGGGATATATAGCAGCCGGCACGGCGTCGCTGTAACCACGATGTGAACACTGTCAGTTACCCACTGACGATCACGATTGCAATCCTACTACAAACTGACTGATTTATCAGTTGGAAATCATAGAAGGAACAAATGATTAAACTGTGGGGTGTTTCTGAGTCCCATCAATTCCTGCCGCCTGCTACATATTTAGGTCATGCAATGTAGCAAACCCCAGCCATACATGTTAAATTCAGCCGTCAGCCTTATTTTGAACACAAATTCACCTTTCTGTCCTTCACTCATTTCTTCACCGTAAGAGCTTGTCCCCATTGCAGCTAGGTGCTTCTAAGTTTAGACACATCCTTTGCTAGACAGCAACAGCGTGTAACCATTGTCTTTCATCTTTATTTGAATTTTCTGACTTTTCAGCAGCGTCTTCGTCATGTCAAGAAACCACTTCTTAGAGAATCACTTCCTGTGCTGCTGGAATGGTGACGAAATAAAAGCCCACAACATTAAAAATACCTCTTCAAAATAAAAGCATGGAAGGAATGGTTATTTGAACAGTAGCAAAACAAAGGTTTGCCAAAACTGATGAACTGATCAACAGACTTTCAAAAGAGTAATTTACACGCAATTTGGTATTCATACATAACATGCACATGGATAACACATGCTTGTGCTCAGCGCAAGGTCATTTTTTATTAAAGATTTCATCCGTCTGAAATGATACGTCAACTGAACAGCCTTGGCGGAGTACTGCGCTCTCTGAGTGCTTTTCTAGTTTTTTAATGTGCTTTTCCAAATGTTGATTTAAGCATTTGTTAGCTTAAGTTGATTGCACTGCCACAATTTCTAGTAGTTGTTCTGCATGCTGTCCTCTGCATTAAAAGGTACTTATTGTAAAAAAAACCAAAACAAAACAAAAACAAACATGCAGAAAACAAATGTTTTCTGCATGTTTGTTTTTGTTTTGTTTTGTTTTTTTTACAATAAGTACCTTTTAATGCAGAGGCATTAAATTAATGCAGGTATCAGCAGCAACATTTTTTTAGTTTACCAAAGCAATTGATTCAAATGTCGGAGAGATCAAAGCCAATGGCTCCTGCTTTTAAAATGCTGTGAAACTACTGTTAAGTCAAACAACTAAATTTAATACAGAATTTTGCACAGGGCATTGTCAAGGTGCAACATCAGAATGAATGTAGAGAGATATTGCTTTCAGTGTCCTGTATGAATGTTTATATATATACAGTATCTCACAAAAGTGAGTCCACCCCTTGCATTTCTCCAAATATTTAATGATATCTATTCATGGGACAACACTGACGAAATGAAACTTTCATACAATGTAAAGTAGTCACCGTACAGCTTGGATAACAGTGTACATTTTATCTTCCCATCAAAATAACTAAAACACAGCCATTAATGTCTAAACTGCTGGCAACAAAAGTGAGTACACCCTGAACTGAAAATGTCCAAATTGGGCCCAAGTGCACATTTTCCATCCCCAGTTTCATGTGACTTGTTAGCGTTAAAAGGTCTCAGGTGTGAAAGGTGAGCAGGTGTGTTTAATTTGGTAATATCACTCTCACACATCTCACATTGGTCACTGGAAGTTCAACATGGCACCTCATGGCAAAGAACTCTCTGAGGATCTGAGAAAAAGGATTGTTGCTCTACATAACGATGGCCTAGGCTATAAGAAGATTGCCATCACCCTGAAATTGAGCTGCAGCACGGTGGCCAAGAGCATCCAGCGGTTTAAGAGGACCGGTTCCACTCAGAACAGGCCTCGCCATGGTCGACCAAAGAAGTTGAGTGCACGTGCTCAGCGTCGAATCCACAGGTTGTCTTTGGGAAATAGGCGTAGGAGTGCTGCCAGCATTGCTGCAGAGGTTGGAGGGGGGGGGTCAGCCTGTCAATGCTCAGACCATACGCCACACACTGCATCAAATTGGCCTCTATGGCTGTCGTCCCAGAAGAAAGCCTCTTCTAAAGATGATGCACAATGAAGCCCGCAAACAGTTTGCTGAAGACAAGCAGACTAAGGATATGGATTACTGGAACCATGTCCTGTGGTCTGATGAGACCAAGATAAACTTATTTGGTTCAGATGGTGTCAAGCGTGTGTGGCGGCAGCCAGGTGAGGAGTACAAAGACAAGTGTGTCTTGCCTACAGTCAAGCATGGTGGTGGGAGTGTCATGGTCTGGGGCTGTATGAGTGCTGCCGGCACTGGAAAATTACAGTTTATTGAGGGAAGCATGAATGCCAAAATGTACTGTGACATACTGAAGCAGAGCATGATCCCCTCCCTTAAGAAGCTGGGCCGCAGGGCATTATTCCAACATGATAATGACCCCAAACACACCTCCAAGATGACCACTGCCTTGCTAGAGAAGCTGAGAGTAAAGGTGATGGACTGGCCAAGCATGTCTCCAGACCTAAACCCAATTGAGCATCTGTGGGGCATCCTTAAACGGAAGGTGGAGGAGCGTAAGGTCTCTAACATCCACCAGCTCCGTGATGTCATCATGGAGGAGTGGGAGATGATTCCAGTGGCAACCTGTGAAGCTCTGGTGAACTCCATGCCCAGGAGGGTGAAGGCAGTGCTGGAAAATAATGGTGGCCACACAAAATATTGACACTTGGGCCCAATTTGGACATTTTCAGTTAGGGGTGTACTCGCTTTTGTTGCCAGCAGTTTAGACATTAATGGCTGTGTTTTAGTTATTTTGATGGGAAGATAAAATGTACACTGTTATCCAAGCTGTGCGGTGACTACTTTACATTGTATGAAAGTTTCATTTCGTCAGTGTTGTCCCATGAATAGATATCATTAAATATTTGGAGAAATGCAAGGGGTGGACTCACTTTTGTGAGATACTGTGTATATATATATATATATATATATATATATATATATATATATATATATATATATATATATATATATATATATATATATATATAAATATAGTGATGTTGGTCAAAATCATATTATTAAGAAGTGGTTGACCACTGCCAACAGTGCAAAGTAGTGCAGCTGACTAGTCAAGTAATTTGTAAAAATGCCTTGTAGGAAGCTAGGAATCAGTCTAATGTTAGCAAGCTGGGTACCAGCAGTAGTGCACCACAAAAAGTTACAGTTCCTCCCCTAGCAATGCTGCAGCCAGTTTTCAGTAAACTACTCACAGATTTCAGGCTTAGACTCGGCCCCAACAAATACATAAAGAATAGTTTCATCCTCTTTTTAAAAATGGAAAAATTAGCACAGCAGTTGTATCAATATAGTTTGACAGAAAAATACCCCAGTTTAGTTTTGTATGTTCCACATTGTGCATTAACATACAATCTGCTGAATGATAAAGAAGGACTTTCGCATATATGATAAGCCAGGGTTATCTAACAGAAATAGGTCCAGCTGGGTACCATCTCTTTTAAATTTGCACACACTCAAAAAAGAAGGTCTTTTGAATTAACTTAAGAGTATAGAATGTTTTCATATAGAATGATCAGGAATGAGTGTTAAATCAATTATGAAGAGAACTTTTTAATCAAATGATGAAACACGAAATTACAATATTCATTGTGGGTGAAAATTATTTTTTTTATAAAGAGAATAAAATGCTTAATGGCTGCTAAATCCTTACATATTTTGAACAGCTGTCAACGAGTCATGATGAAGAACCCATTTAACCTAAAAACCACAAACATTTAAAATAGGGTTGACTTCATTTCCTGTTTCTTTGTTTGGCAGCATCAATGGCTGAAAGGCCAAAGCTATTTGCTAGCAACCAACTCCTGAAACAGTCTACATCCTGTCTATGAGGGTCAAATCCCTTCCTATGTGATAAAGAATTCTTCTAAGGCCTGTGCTGGATTTCCTCTCTTTACGTAATCACACTAAGTCAACAAGCATTGGTAACAAGTTGCCTAGAAAAAGCTGCCCTCTTCACTCATTAACCAAATAGATTGTTTTGTAAAGTGGGCCCACAGTAATCTAGAGTTATATTCCCTGCAGCTGACCTTTTGAGTACCTGTGGTACTCATGGGAAATCACTAACATTCAAATGAGCCTTCATCTTTTAGCTATGCAGGATCTCAACTAATATTAAATCATCTATTTGCTAGATTTGGGGGGAAAAAACTTGTGAAATTTTACAGTCCATTGACAACCTGATGATGCAGTCTGTTTTTCTGGCCTCTTGAGCATCTCTTCTTGTGGTGCTGGACTGTGATCAGTTGGAGATCCATCAGAGCATGCTCAGTATGATGTGCAGCTGGCCTGGCAGAGCACTGGAGTACTTTGGAGGTATCTAATGAATGAGTGCTCCGGCCAACACTTCTTACATTTGGCTAACTGTGCTCAGTATGTTTTTCTGCCTGCGACAAGCTTATATCATCCTCACATCTGTCTGCTCCTGTTTGTGCAATGATACAAGGTGCATGATCTCGCCTCTGTCTTGGAGTCAAATCTGTGTTTGTTTGAACTGCAGTTGTCAGGTTACTGTTGTCATGCCAACCTCTACACCCCTTAACCCCCCCCGGCAACCGGCTGTTGAAGTAGGCCTCCAATGTAGAACAGCTTAAACCAATCAGAGTAATGCTTTTAAAAAAAACACCAGCCTGTCACAGTGTATTTAACTGTTCCTATATCAATCAATCTTTATTGGTCATTGCTCACTTTCATATACAACGAAATTTCATTTGAGCTGCCCTGCCAATGACAGCTCCGGCTGCGCGCACCTTTCTTGAGAAAAAAAAGAAAAAGGACATGTTGGGATCTGGGTAGGGATAGCAGAGGGTAAATGAAAAAAAAGGCTCATTGTACCAAATGAAACCTCCAATGTTGGGAAATTCAATTTGAGAAGGAACCTAAAAAAAAAAAACACAAACCCGCAACAGGCAAAGCATGACATAAGATAAGGATAGTTGGGATAAGGATGTGGGGTGGTGGAGGGGGGAGCGCCGCACAGATAGTCGGTTCCTGTGCAGCAGCGCATGGATTCCTGACCCCTGTGTATAGCGAGGGAAGCTTGTGGAGGTTGGGGGGAGGGGGATATGGACATGTGTGTGCAAGGAAAAGTGCGACCGCCTCCTACGAGAGCTGAGAGCAGAAGACCCAGTGTATGCATGTATGTGCGTTTGTGTGTGTGTGTGTGTGCGTGCGCGTGTGTGTGCTCTCGTGTGTGTGTGTTGGTCTACAGTGTGTAGAGAGGCTCAGGTGAGTAGAAGCAGTGTGACAGAAAGAGACTAAAATTATAATCTGGCAGTGGAAGACTTCAAATCTAAAATGTCATCTTGCTCTTTAAAAAAGGAACAACTGTGCAGATATAAACCCACTGCAAACAGTGACACTAAAGATGAAAGCTTCAGTGCAGATGTTTGAATCAGAAACCTGAAAATGGTGTTTTCATGCTATTAATAAAGCTTAAACATCTATTTTACAAATTGAATGCGAGGAGGAGTGAACACAAGTATTGACCAATTAACCTGAACAATGCAGAGAAAAAATATCCTGTAATCCCTGATGTGTATTATTATTATTCCTAATCATGCGATGCTATTGGAAGAAGAGCAGCATGTAATCAACCCGAATGCTGCATTTTGTCAAACACAAAACATACAAAATTTAATCCGACTTTAAAGTATCTAAATCAGAAGTTCAAATATTCCTCCAAAGGCAGTCGATGTACAGACCTGATCAAAATCTTAAGACCAGTTGAAAAATAGCTAGAATTTACCTTTTGCACATTTGGATCTTAATGAGGTTTTAAGTAAAGCTACAATATGCAAAAGCAAGAAGGGGGAGTGAGACAAAAAGCACTTTGAAAAAGTAAAAGAAAAAAGTAATTTATTGAAAACAACAAGTAAACTGAAATAGGCTGTTTATCAGCTGATCAAAAGTTTAAGACCATCGCTCAAAAAATTACAAAAAACTCTCCAAAACAGAACAAAATATTTTCTCAGTAGGACTCAGTAATGAGTAGCTCCACCGTTCTTGTTAATCACTTCAAAAATTCGTTTGGGCATGCTTGATGCGAGTGTTTCCAGGAGGCTGGTGGGAACATTGCTCCAAGTGGTGAAGATGGCTTCATGAAGGGCATCAACTGTCTGGAACTGATGGCCATTTTTATAAACTTCCCTTGCCATCCATCCCCAAATGTTCTGTATGGGATTTAAATCAGGGGAACATGCGGGATGGTCCAAAAGAGTGATGTTATTCTCCCTGAAGAAGTCCTTGGTCAAGCGAGCATTGTGAACTGCAGCGTTGTCCTGTTGAAAAACCCAGCTGTTACCACACAGACGAGGGCCCTCAGTCATGAGGGATGCCCACTGCAACATCTGCATGTAACCAGCTGCCGTTTGACGACTTGCACCACCTGAAGTTCCAGTGTTCCACTGAATGAAAAAGCACCCCAGGTCGTGATGGACCCCCGTCCACTGTGCCGGGTAGAAAACATCTCAGGTGGGATCTCCTTGTCATGCCAGTAACGTTGGAAGCCATCTGGACCGTCAAGGTTAAATTTTTTCTCATCAGAGAATAAAACTTTTTTCCACCTTTCAATGTCCCATGTTTGATGCTCCCTGGCAAAATCTAAATGGGCAGTTTTGTGGCATTGTAGGAGATGTCTTTGAATTCGTTTTTTGTTTTTGAAACCCTTTTCCCGCAGATGCCGTCTGATGATTATTGAGCTGCAGTCGGCACTAGTAAGGGCCTTAATTTGGGTCGAGGACCGCCCTGTGTCTTGACGGACAGCCAATCGGATCCTCTGGCTCAGCGCAGGTGTAATTTTTTTGGGTCTACCACTTGACTTTTTTGTTCCATAATGCTCAGGATCTTTCAAAAAATTTAGAATGACTGTCTTACTGCGTCCAACCTCAGCAGCAATGGCACGCTGCAAGAGGCCTTGCTTATGCAGCTCGACGATCCGACCACGTTCAAGAAGAGAAAACTTCTTAGCTTTAGCCATCAGGAGGGCATGACCGTGTGAATGCCTGACAGAAAATGAGAATTTTGAACAGATTTGGGCTTTTATAGCCTGTGGTCTTAAACTTTTGTTCAGCTGATAAACAGCCTATTTCAGTTTACTTGTTTTCAATAAATTACTTTTTCAAAGTGCTTTTTGTCTCACTCCCCCTTCTTGCTTTTGCATATTGTAGCTCTACTTAAAATCTCATTAAGATCCAAATGTGCAAAAGGTAAATTCTAGCTATTTTTCAGCTGGTCTTAAGATTTTGATCAGGTCTGTATTTAAGACGGAGCACATAAACTCTATAGATGTTAGTGTCCCTGGTGGTTACAATTACCTTGCCAGCTGCTCCCCTTTCACAGGGCAATTTGTTTGTTTCACAGTATGTTGTTATGACTGACGTCTCATGTTGTTGTGAAAGCTCCTGATATTAAAGAATTGTTTACTGAGCTTCTGTATAGCTAACATATGATAATTGGCCTTCGATTTCTGAATCCAAACCCCCATCTCGGATTCATTTCATCACATCAGTGATTCATTATGGTTTGGTGTCGTTTTTATTGATTGTTGTACACAGCTAGCTAGCTACTAAGCTACATCCATTTGAAATATATCTTCTTTCAGCCCTGTTCGTACACAGCTATTTTGTAACAACAGAAATGATTAATATGAAATATATTACTACTAATATTACATTTCTGTGTCAACCATAGCAAGGTACATTATCTAATCCTAATGACATTTGTATGTTCTCACAAATCAAACCAAACACACTGTGCTTTAGCTAATCACATACAGTGAAATTTTCTCAATGTATAGCAACTGGAAACTTCTAGAATTCTAAACTCTGAGATAACTCTGTAGCCTTACTTTGAAAGCAAATTAATAATTCTGAAAGATGACTCTTCTGAGATTTTTTTGTAAGGCATAGTTAAACCTAGAAGATGGTTCTCGTGAATATAAAGTGCTTGAGTGTCTGAGTAGCTCTTACCCACACCTCTAATCTAGCTTCATTGATTGGACTCCAGGTTTGCTAATTCCTGACACCAGTTAGCTTCTGTAGATGTCAATAGCTTCTGTTGATGTCAGTAGCAAATGGGTTCACATACATTTTCTAAACCATTCTGTAAATGTTTGCATGATGATTTCAGTACACACAGTATATAGATAATGCATCCCACTGTCTCCCATATACTGGCTTGCTTGTGCCAACTCACCATAACATCAATGGATTGCCAGTTTGATTTTCTACTTTCTTACTATTTAAAATGAATAAAATCCTATTGTCATTGTAAAGATGATTTAATTGATTCATTCAGTTCCTCCTTGACTTTCTCACTCTCTCTCTCTGGTTCATCTGTGAGCAGCTAGTCCTCTTTGTTCAAACTTGGAATCAACACATGCACAGGAAGAAAAGTTGTTGTTGGCTTTACTCCACAGAGAAGACAGCTGGCTGAATTCCAGAATGGAATCAATCTGGAGTTCACAAATGGTGGGTATCACGAACCTCTTTTCACAAATACATCCAAAGCAAATGCATTCAAGTTAACTCACACAAGTCCGTCTATGTTCTTAACACAACACTGTCTCAGATACCCAAACCTTCAAGAAGTTATTAGCAAGAATGTAAGGCGCTTATCTGGCAAGGACAGCGTTAACTGAACAAGAAAATACAGCTATGTAGTCAAGCTTCACAAGCTGTAGCTACATAACTGGTAGTCAACATCAGCAGCTCTTTCAAGTGGAAAATGTTCATTATAATTCATTGACTTGACATTTAATGTTTGCACCTTCAGTACAGATGAATTTTGAAAAATTGATCAAGGAATTATTTTTGTTGTTATTTGACACACAGCTAAGCAACAGAACTAAACATGCAGCACTCAGCTAGAACAGTAAAACTACCTATCTAATACTGTGTACATTTCCTTTACAATAGCTCTGAACTGCGGGCCATGGACACAGGGCCTCTAGAGGTCCCCTGTAGTGTTTCACACCACAATGATGGCAGTATATTCTGTGATGGGTTCGTGGGTTGTGGGGTAGGGCCTCTGATGATTCAATCTGCTCTCATGGATGCATGATTAGATTTGGATCTGGGGAGCTTGGTGAATGTGTTTTTGATTTTTGTTTCTCAGGCCATTTCTGAGCAATTTTTGTTGTTTGGGGGTGTATTGTACTACTCAGGAAGGCTGCTGCTGTTGGGGGGGCTTTGTTTAGAACAATGTTTAGGTTGGTGGTACATGTGAAAGTGACATCCAATGAATGTCAAATTCTGCCAGCACATTTCACTGTAACAACATGATTAATATTGTTCACTTCACTTGTCAGTAGTTTTAATTGTGTTGCTGAATGATATATTGTTCAGTGTTGCTATTCGCCACAAAGTTCTTGACAATTACACACGTGGACAAAATTGTTGGTACCCCTTAGTTAATGAAAGAAAAACCCACAATGGTCACAGAAATAATTTGAATCTGACAAAAGTAATAATAAATAAAAATTCTATTAAAATTAACCAATGAAAATCAGACATGGCTTTTGAACCGTGGTTTAACAGAATTATTAAAAAATGAAACTTGTAATCAGTCAGTCGGCCTATATATAGGGTTACAAGTAGTCACTGTGCTGTTTGGTGACATGGTGTGTACCACACTAAACATGGACCAGAGGAAACAAAGGAAAAGTTGTCTCACGAGATTAGAAAGAAAATTATACACAAGCAATTTAAAGGTAAAGGCTATACGACCATCTCCAAGCAGCTTGATGTTCCTGGGACTACAGTTGCACATATTATTCAGAAATTTAAGATCCATGGGACTGTAGCCAACCTTCATGGACGTGGCCGCAGGAGGAAAACTGATGACAAATGGAAGAGACGGATAATACGAATGGTAACAAAAGAGCCCAGAACAACCTCTAAAGACATTAAAGGTGAACTCCAAGGTCAAGGTACATCAGTGTCAGATCGCACCATTCCGTCGTTGTTTGAGCCAAAGTGGACTTCATGGGAGATGACCGAGGAAGACATTTTTGAAAACAAATCATAAAAAAGGCAGATTGGAATATGCCAAACTGAATGTTGACAAGCCACAAAGCTTCTGGGAGAATGTCCTATGGACAGATGAGACAAAACTGGAACTTTTTGGCAAGGCACACTGTCCCGACTGTGAAACATGAAGGAGGCTTTGTTATGTTCTGGGGCTGCTTTGCTGCATCTGACACAGGGTGTCTTGAATCTGTGCAGGGTACAATGAAATCTCATGACTATCAAGGTATTGTAGAGAGAAATGTGCTGCCCAGTGTCGGAAAGCTTGGTCTCAGTCACAGGTCATGGGTCTTGCAACAGGATAATGACCCAAAACACACAGCTAAAAACACCCAAGAATGGCTAAGAGGAGAACATTGGACTATTCTAAAGTGGTCTTCTGTGAGCCCTGATCTAAATCCTATTGAACATCTGTGGAAGGAACTGAAACATGCTGTCTGGAGACGGCACCCTTCAAATCTGAGATAACTGGAGCAGTCTGATCATGAGGAGTGGACCAAAATACCTGCTGAGAGGTGCAGAAGTCTCATTGACAGTTACAGAAATCGTTTGATTGCAGGGATTGCCTCAAAAGGTTGTGCAACAAAATATTAAGAAAATATTAATAAATATTAAGTTAAGGGTACCATAATTTTTGTCCAGGCCTGTTTCATGAGTTTATTTTTTAAAATAATTCTGTTAAACCACGGTTCAAAAGCCATGTCTGATTTTCATTGATTAATTTTCATAGAATTTTTATTTATTATTACTTTTGTCAGAGTCATATGATTTCTGTGACCATTGTGGGTTTTTCTTTCATTAACCGAGGGGTACCAACAATTTTGTCCATGTGGGTATCTGGGCACAGTAGTGTGTGTCATTATAATACTGTTCTATACAGCAATAATGATGAAACTGAGACAGAATGCTGTGAAACACTGGTGAGGGCTGTGCAATCTCGATTTGGGTTCGTTTTAATATGTGAAGGGGGCAAGGTGATAAAGGTCAATTGAAAAAGTCAACACTAACTCAAAGCATCACATGGGCCCCATTTTCAATATTTAATCAAAATTGTGTAAGGATATCATACATCTTGGATTACAAAAAATTTTTCCTGTGACTGTAACACTGGTAGTCATGAATGTTTAGTACAGTATATGATGAAGGAAACTGGTCTGCTTGCATGGTTTCA
Source organism: Amphiprion ocellaris (assembly GCF_022539595.1). NCBI lineage: Eukaryota > Metazoa > Chordata > Actinopteri > Pomacentridae > Amphiprion > Amphiprion ocellaris. The sequence goes on along the minus strand of NC_072780.1, from coordinate 23,975,607 downwards.
CAAAAGTAACAGTACTGTTTTTTCAGAGGGTTGGTCTAACAGACATGGTTTAAACTATTAAATTCCATGCAGTAAAAGCATTATATGTGGCTGATTGGTAGTGGTACATACTACATAGGGTAAAAGGCTTTGATCAGTCATGTCCCCAATTCAACTCCTTTAATAGAGGCAACAAAAATAACAAAAATTTAAAGTGCCGAACCGGTATAATTTTCAAATTTTCACAATTCTCACCACTTAGATTCATTATGAGCCCAATCACACCATTTCATTCTCTGTTTTACATGCAGACACGACACTTACAGTGTCATGGTGCTTTCATAACACTGGAGTTCAGGTTGAGTGAAAACCTACAGAAATAGACAAACTGGGAAGTTTCTGAGGTGAATGTATAGAAAGCTAAAAGGAGAGAATATGGTACTGTTTCAACACGTGCAGCTGGTATAACTGCTGTTCTTATGCACACACACACAAACACACATGCATTTGTTATACCATTATATGGTAGGTAGAACATTTCTCTGGGCCTGTGGCCCATTTTACACCCTGAATGCTACATTCTAAAATGCACAATACACCGAAGACTGCCACCTGTCCTACTGATAGCATGAATTGATGCTGGAAATGTGTGTGTTAAGTGCAGAGATATCTGGCATGTTGACTCCAAAGAAGAGCTGCAATGTATGCATTCACCTCTTAGCTAAATGAAACTTTTACAAAGGTCAGGTTAATTTTTTCTGAAGCTTTGTGCCCTAAAATTGTTAGCTTTATCAGCTAACACTGAATCATAAATTATGTATTTCTTATGGATTAGCATGTATAAGTCATCAATAAAATGATGGCATTAGAACACTTACATTGTCAGGTTGTGAAAAATAATATACAATTATAAATTATTAGGCTCTCATCAGTCTTTAAATCAATTAACATCAGTTACAATTTTAATCATCATGTTGTGTGTTAACAAGTTGTTAATAAATCAAGGGGTGAAATGATTTAACTAGTAAAGGGGACATTTAGCAACCTGGTAACCCACAGGTTTGTTTTTGTTCATGCACTGTTATCTTTAAACTATTTCTAAATGTCCAGTGATTATTAAAGGCATTTGATTCTGCTAACAACTCATTCATAAATGTGCATGATTAAAAATGGTACCTCTTTTTATCTTTAATTTCCTGATTTGGTTAAGACAAAAAAAATCTGTTTATTTGTGCAATGTGCACTGCTAGTTTGGTACAGACGTGTTTACTATAAAGCAGAGAGAGCAAATTAATAGAACACTTGCTAAAGACTGCAAATGTCACATTGCCTACAGAAATCTGCTGTCTGTTCTTTCATGTTGTGTTCTTTTGTGCTGTAGCACGTGTAGTGTAATGTGACAAATCATACTAATTCTCATCATCATTACATGAAAGCTGGAAAGAACTCAGTCTGCATTGCGTATTCTAGTCATTTGCTCACCATACTGTCGTAGTGTATCAGCTCCAGTTCGTAGTCGGGTAGTATGTCAGTCCTCTTATTCACCAGATCCAGGGCCATCTGAGCGGAAGGGAGGCAGGCTTGTCCTCCGGGCCAGCCTCCACTCATGGGAAACAGGGCCCCAATGTAGAGCTTCTTCTTGCCTAGAGCTGGGCAGGAGCAGAAGAGGATGAGAGTGAGGGTGAGGGTCAGAGAGCAGCGGGGTACCGATCTTAGGAGGAGGATTTGGCAAAGCCGAGCCATAGCTTCTGAATGCTGGAGGCTCAGTGGAGCTCGAACAAGTCAGTGTATTCCTCCAGTACTGCTGACTGGGAGTCTGCACGGTGTGGATCAAGAGGAAGAAATACCCATGAACACAAGCTGATGTCTCTCACAGACAAATTCCAATTTGCTTTAAATACACGTGATTAATTTGCCTGCTTTTTTAGTAGCACTGACAAACACGTTGCAGTCTATGTACCACAATCTCATCCAGCTCCTCTCCAACTAAATCAGCCCTGCTAGAATTATGATCATTTGCTTTATGCCTGGAGAAGAACTTCATAAACCCTCAATGCTTTAATAAAGTGAAGGCTCACGCCATTCTCACGCAGCTCATATAATTCAGTCAGGAGTGCAAAGGTGAGCAGAGACAGCTCACAGCCTCAGGTTGCTGTTTATCTTCCTCAACTTGTATACTGGGTTGAGATCGTGTGTAAATCAGGCTGTCAGCTCTGAGCGCTGTCCACGGTGCTGAAACTAAACTAGCGGAGGCTCCGTGATATCCATGCTCCTCTGGCCTTGTTCAGAGAACACATCGAACAACACCGAGTCCTATTTCTTCCGTATGAAAGATTAATAAACCAAATCCACACTGAGCCCACGAAGACAGACACCGAGGGCTTTATTCTGTCCGAGTCCTCCCGTCATTTCTGTGCCCTTCTCTGCGTCTTCGCCTACATGCTCACAGTTCCTCTATCCAAAGCCTCATTACAGCGTAACACGTTGAACGGCGACACCTCAGTTGATAAGATGTCTGTTTTTAATAATCCACCGAAGAGTAACAGGAGGTTGCTCGATTAGTAAGCAGGGTCGCTGTGACGCTGGAAGTGGGCTCGGTGCTGCTGGACTGGAGGGGAAATGACGGCAGCAGAGTGGAGCTCCGCGTTAGACTGTCCCTGACTGCAGCAACGAGGAGAGAGAGAGGGAGAGAGAGGGGGAGGAGAAGGGACGTTCAGTCCCCCTGTTTCACAAACGACTTTGAATTTGCAATCCTTCAATCCAGTACCGCTCGTTTCTCTTTCTCCAACCTGCCTCTCTGTCTTTAACTCCCTCACCACAACTCCAGCACTACTTACCCGTCAGAATAACTCTTCATCTTGTGAGCTCGGGGTTTTCAGTCGTGGGTTTTCGTATTACTCCGCCATTCTTTCTCCTTCACAATAGAATTACCATTACAATTAGTCTGCACCAGCTGCACTCTCACCAGCGTGGAAAAGCCTCGTTAAGACTATTATAGAAGGCGACATTTGTCCGCTGAAACACATTCTCATTTCAATTAAACAAGTCAAGTACCAAAGCGGGAATAATCCAATTATAGGCACCAAGGTCCAAATAAGCTATGGGCCCCCACTGATTCCCCAATTCCTACCGATCTCCCTGCATATCCTTCTTGTATAGAAGCTAAGATAACTGAGAACTTGTGCAGGAAGGAAAACCGAAATATCAGACATGTAGCATTGAACTATAATACCAACATCATTTGCAGTATTAGTTTATCAATAGTATGTTCAATATGAGTTTCCGTATTATTTAAGAAATTATCTCAGCCAATCACTTTAAATGGAAACCAAAATCAAAAGGTGCCATCCTGACATAAGCAAGGAATAGCAGCAACTCTCCCACAACATGATTACAGAGCTGAAAACTAGAAAAGCACTCAGAGAGCGCAGTGCTGAAGGTTGCTCGGTTGTTGTATCATTTCCAATGGAAGAAATCTTGAAAAAATCGTGGATCCATACTATAAGCGCCATCACTGCCAAAATCTAATCAATTGTCATTTCTGACCTCCTCTGAAAATTTCATCCAAATTGGTTAATTCGTTTTTGAGTAATGTTGCTAACGGCAGACAGACAGACAGACCAATGCCGATTGTCACATAACTCCGCCGAGGCTCCGCCTCCTTGGCGAAGCAATAACAGCTGATGAACATTATCATCACCTTCACATCGATCTTATTCAGTGTCTTTAACATATATATATAGTTATTTTATTCACACAACAATCACAGTTTAAAGGAGTGATACACTTTCTTCGTACGTTGACCACTAAGTAACAATGGCAGTCCTAAGCATGCTCAATTGGGTGTTCCAGTAAGACAATGACCCCAAACATACATCAAAAGCAGTAAATAAATTAATTTAGAAAAAAGGCTAAATCAGGTTAGAATTAAGATTTTAGACTGGTCTTCCCAAAGTCCCAACTTAAACTCCATCAAGAATGTGTTAATCGTAATAAAGAAACAAGAAAGCAACAAATTCAGTTTAACTGTACTAAATCTGTCAAGAGGAGTGGCCAAAGATGCAAGCAGAAGCTTGTGGACAGAACCCAAACAGGCCTAGTTGAGGTGAAAATGCCAAGAGATGTGTAGCAAACTGAGGAGCAGAACATTCCAGAGCAACCCATAGAGAATCCAGAGACCCTTTCTCACATATTTGGATGATGTTCATTTTGTCGTTGACTATCATAGGATAACGTTATTTCTTTTACACCAACAAATCAAAGATAAGATGGTTTTACCTTAGCTGACATGTTTCAACCGCAACTGCAGTCTTCTTCAGAGTGTCATTTGACGTGGCTGACATGTCCTTTTTATCAGGTGACCGGTCTGACAGATCTGTCATAGCAGGCATTTTAAAATCAGCAAAACTTCCGCAAAGCAACATCACCAAGCAAGAAACAAAAGCAAAAAAATCACTCAAACAGGACAACAGCATCACCATCCGACAAAGGACGAACCACAGTCATCATGGACACGGACACATACAAGCAACAACTAACCAACATGCTACAGGACAGGAACACATACGAAATACTCAAAAAAGACCCCACGGAACAAAAGAAAAGGACATTAAAAACTTATGATTCTGCTCCTGTCCCTGTTCCTTCTCCCTCTTTCTCCCTCTTTCTTTCTTCCTCCTTGATTTTCTGCATCTATTTTGACCTGTCCCTTTGGCTCCCTCTGTCTGTCATCTCTTTCCCCCTTGTCTCTCTCGTCCCTGTCTCTTGCTTTCCCTTCTCACCTGTCTACACTCACCTGATTACTACACCTGACTCACATTGCAGTAATCAGCTCACCTGCCCGCAATATCTCCTGTTCACTATTTAAACCCTGCTCATTCATTCACTCCCTGCCGGATCATCGACCCACATACCCTCAAAGACTCACATCTTGTCACGGACTCAAGACATTCTTTTGGATTTGCTTTTGGACTCCGTTTTCCCCCCTCCTGGATTTTCTCACGCATGGACTCAGTTCTCCTCCCGGTTTCTCGTCAGCTCTGCTTCAGTCTCCAGCCAGTTGTTCCTTCCTCATCCCCATTTGTCCCTGGATTACCTCAGCCTGTTTTCCCCTCTGTATTCAGTTCCCCCATCTAGTGAGTACTCCTCCTTAATTTAGTTTTGTAAATTCAGTTTAGTTTTGGTTGACTTCCATTTTGGTATTCATAGTGTTTATTGTCGAGCTTTGAGTTGTTTGGTTTAATTCTGTCCTCTCAGTTCAGTTCTCCATTTATGTATTGGTTTAGTTTTTGGATTAAATAAATCTATAGCCTTCATTCAGCTGTCTGTCAGTTTCTGTGAATCTGCGCTTGGGTTCTCCTGCTAACCTCGTAACAAAACTCTGCTCAAGCCACTATTAGAAACCAATAAAATAACACAGGAAGCTTACAACCACCTCATACCCACAGCTAACGCTACCCTCCGGATATATGGGACACCAAAAATACATAAAAAAGACACACTACTGCGCCCTATTGTAGACAGCATCGGATCAGTCACCTACAACTTCTCAAAAGCTTTAGTAGAAATCATCAGATCAAAACATCACTGCAAGAACTCAAAACAACTGGCACAAGAACTCAACAATATCACAGTACAAAAAGATGACATATTCATTTCACACGATGTAGTTTCATTATTCACAAAAACCCCTGCTGACGTCACATTACATATCATACAAGAGCAACTTAAGAAGGACAGGACACTGAAAAAACGCACAAACCTTACAGTAAATGACATCATCACACTACTCCGGTTCGTTGCCACATCCACCTATTTTCAGTTCAAAGGAATTATTTACAGTCAAAACAAGGTTTTGCAATGGGAGATCCACTATCTGCAATAATGAGTAATTTCTTCATGGAGGACCTAGAAACAAAAGCCATCCACACAGCACCCACACACTGCAGACCTACACTCTGGAAACGATACGTTGATGACATCCTGGAAATAATACAATCTGGACACACACAAATTTACCGATCATCTGAACAACATGGACGACACAGGAAATATACAATTCACACACGAAGAAGAAATAAACCGGACCATTTCATTTTTGGACTTAAACATACACCACAGAGAAGACGGCAGCATTAAGATCACAGTTTACAGGAAACCTACACATACAGACCAGTACCTCCTCTGGACATCAGAACATCCCACAACTCACAAACTATCAGTAGTTAGAACACTCTATGAACGGACCAGTAACATAACAGACGATAAAGACAGACAGGAGGAGGAAAAACACATCAAGAACGCACTCATACACTGCCAATACCCGACATGGGCCATCAACAAAGGAAAACAACAAGCTAAAAACAAAGTAAAGAAACAAAAGGAAACACAAACAAAATGCACACAACAACCGGACAATAAAAACAAAGACATAATCACCATCCCATATATCCGTGGGATAACAGAACCCATACAGCGCATAATGAAAAAACACAACATCAATACAGCAGTAAAACCACATACAAAACTCCGGCAGCTATTAGTCCATCCCAAAGACAAAATAGAACCGGACAAGAAATGCAACATCATTTATGAAATTCCATGCAACTCTTGCGAGAAAACATACATTGGAGAAACAGGCAGAACATTCATCACAAGATGAAAAGAACACCAGACAGAATGCGAAAAGGAAACAATCGGACGACTCACAAGAACACAAAAAGGAAAGCCGGACAAGAAAACAAAAAATCAGCCATCACGGATCACTGCAAAAGAAATAATCATATCATGGACTGGGACGGGGAGGATTTTAACATCGGAGACCAACAAGCATAAACGACGGATCAAGGAGGCCATCGAGATCAGGAAGCAGGCGAGCTGCTCCATGAACCGGGACGAGGGGGCCTACACCCTCTCATACCTGGGACTCCATCCTCCAGAGACCACCGGACGGTGGGGGGCATGGCCGGTCTGACAGATTCTAACAGATCTGTCAGACCGGTCACCTGATAAAAAGGACACGTCAGCACACGTCAGATGACACTCTGAAGAAGACTGCAGTTGCAGTTGAAACATGTCAGCTAAGGTAAAACCATCTTACCCTTTCTCACAGCTGTAAATTTTGTACGACACCATTTCAGAAGACAGCTAATCCCAAACTCACATCCAAATGGAACATCTGTGACTTGGTGTTTACTAATGAAGGACCACTAATGACTCTCTTGGAGACAACAGGATGCCTCCTACCTCCACCAGAATCTGGTAAGGGTCATAAAGTTTTTCAATTCAATTTTATTTATATAGCGCAAACTACAGGTCAAACTGTTTCAAGACGCGTTACAGAACCCATATGCCTGAACCCCTAGAGCAAGCCCTAAGGCTAAGGAGGTAGAAAGTGTCAACTATGAGGAAAACCACACCTCTGGAGAAGAGGATTTTCATTCTTCATGGTGACCTTCTGATCTCCCAACCGAACACACAGAACTTGCTATGCAGGAATGAATTAGACAGTGTATAAATCAGAATATCAAGGAAATGCAACATCACCAGAGTGATGATCTGCACTCTGTCTTTGATACCAGGTTGATCAGGACCAGTATGGAAGAAGAACACAATAAATCTGAAGTGTTTGTGGAGAAGAACACATGAGACAACCCCTTTCTCGCTGTCAGAGACCACAGCCATAAAGGCAGAGAGAAATTTTTCACTATAAGCATATATACTTCCTATGTCTTATTTTTCATATTATTGAATGCATATGCTTGCATTTTGAGCTATGTTATAAGTTTACCTTCATGTAGCCTAAAGTCTACAATTTGTGAGTTTATTCTTATGTTTACAACTTTGATTATTGTCTGAGGAACCATATAATATATACATATTGTGTTTGGTGTCATTCTAATCATTTATTCAGGGTTATTTTAGATCTGTGATCATCATAGATATTAAACAAATTGGATCTGTATGTTTAAAAAATGAATTAAATGTAAGTTCTCAAGGTATCTCGCTTCTGACCTCTCCTGGACAGTGAAACTCAACACCTCCCTTGTAGTGGGGCAGATAATTAAAACAATTGTTCAAATTGTCATACAAGCGCCAAATTTTTCATGAACATTACTTTTTAGCAGTTTTTTCATTAAAGAACGTTAGCCACATAAAAATCAATGGCGGCCATTTTTCAAGATGGCGGACATTGGCATCATATTTTTGGCTCTTTTGGTATATCTCTGGATCTTCTTACCCAATTTTGATGATATTAACACCATTTCATGCATTTTTGGCAATGCAGAATTCATCCATCCATTATCTATACACCGCTTAATCCTCACTAGGGTCGCGGGGGGGGGGCTGGAGCCTATCCCAGCTGACTCGGGCGAAGGCAGGGGACACCCTGGACAGGTCGCCAGTCTGTCGCAGGGCTACATACAGAGACAAACAATCACTCTCACATTCACACCTACGGGCAATTTAGAATAATCAATTAACCTCAGCATATTTTTGGACTGTGGGAGGAAGCCGGAGTACCCGGAGAAAACCCACGCATGCACAGGGAGAACATGCAAACTCCATGCAGAAAGATCCCGGGAAAGCCGGGACGCGAACCAGGGATCTTCTCGCTGCAAGGCGAAAGTGCTAACCACTACGCCACTGTGCAGCCCATGCAGAATTCAATTATGACAAAAGCAAGGCTCTAACAATCATCAGAAAGCCACAAAACAATGATTTTAATTTACCGAAACTGTGTTATTGCAACACCATTACATTGTACTCTGTCATATTACAGGCAATAAAAAGGGCAAATAGTAAGCAAAGCATGTACATGTAAAGTCATTTCCATTATGAGTAGCTCGGCATTGTTCATGGATTCCACGTAAACACTATTCTGAGCAGGTGCAGCTGCACATGATCGTACAGCTCAAACCAAACTTGTAACATTTGCACCGTCCGCGACACTGCGTCTTGCACTGGCATTTCATCAGCTGTAAGGAACTCTGAGCAACTGGTGGGAGTGCAGACCATAGGATGCTCCAGCAGTCTCCTTCTTGTTTCCATCCCCATTCAGCAGGACTCTCTTCTTCAGGCTGGCACACCAAAGCCTAACTCCATATACATGCTGCCTGGTATGCAGCACGTCTGATGTGCTGAACAAGAGCTGCTTGATTTGGTGGAATAGCTTGGTAGGATCTCTGCTTCCTGGCAAACAGTTCCAGTCGTGCATCATCAACAGCTTCAGTTGAACTTGATCGGTCATACATTGTGACGACAAACTTCTCCAACATCACAGTGTCATCTTCTTCAACGTCTGCAGGATAGCAGCTCAGTTTCGTGAAGACACCTGAAGCCTCAGGGCACACATCCCATGTCTGCCAGGCTGACTTTTTGCCATGTCCACGGAATGCAGACACAGTGTCACAACCTGTGACACTGTGTCTGCTCCTTCTTCTCTCTGGAGTGAGGAATGAGGTCAGCTCATGCACTTCAGATTCCGTCCTTGCCCAAAGGCTAGCCACAGTTCCTGAAGTCCCAGTTCCTGTAATTGCGAGAAAGTGGCAACTGTGATCACAAGGACATCTGTGTCATTGGCACTGATCATTACTGTTTTGAAGCCCCTCTTTACTGCATGCTTGGCATGTAGGAAGACTCTTGTGTCAGCTTCCTCGTGACTGCAAGGTGATATATCACTGAGGCTAAACTTGGGGTGGTTACTGAGGGCATCTGGACCTCTAGTGATGATGATTCTGTTTTTACTATGATGTTCTACCACTTTCTCAGCCAGGTAGGCAAACAGTTCAGTCTTGTTGGCAGAATGACGCAGAAAGTTGCGCCAATTTCTCGGCAATTTCCCTGTCCCTGTTATTAGACAGCATTTGGGAGACTAAATTAGTAGTAGGCCTATTAATATAAACTAAGCTCCATTATCGGCAAATCTAATTTAGTTGATGCAAGACCCCATGCTGAGTCTCACAGCAATGATGTTCACCAGTGTGCCCTGGTTGTGCTTGAACATCACTCCATTGGCATCTTCACCATTGTCAAGTGTCTTCATTTGTTGTTGACTTCATGCACAATAAATGATGGAGTCAGACATACTCCTTCACATGGGGTAGCACACCACATGTTACCCTCACCTAGTTTGGCCTGCGAGCCAACGCAGTTTACCGGGGTGGGGCCGTTGCCGTGCACAAGCAACTTCTTGGAGCCATAGTTTAGAGTTGGGCAAGCAGTGAGGACTAGTTCCAGGAGTCCATCCAGAGGATGTGGCTGACTTCTGAACAAAAGTGCTACCTCTACCACTACATCCCTACACCCCATGCATTAAAAATCACTTAGATTGCTGTAAAGTGCATAAAAAGGCTGTAAAGATGGTGAACATTATGTAAGCACATGTAAATTTGGATTCTTCATAGTTTATTACAGATATTTTGATACCCAAATTGTATAATTTGCTCTATTACATCACGCTATGTGAAATTATATGGTATCGCATACCGGAAATGGTGGCCATTTTGAAAAATGGCGGCCATTTTGGAAAATTGCATGGCTAACGTTGTATTATGAAAAAGTAAGCTATAATGCATACACATGCCAAATTTGGCCCTTGTATGACAATTTGAAAGATTCTTCTGATATATGCAGTTATCTGCCCCACTAAAGAGAGGATTGGCCAAGAGAAAAAAAAGGATTTTTGAAACAGATGTTTTCATGAAAACTTAAACTAAAAGAAAGGCTTAAAATGGAGTTCTTTTATGATGGCTTAAAGAAACAAATAAGTTAATTTTAAACTAGGGCTTTGTTTTTTCTATGTTTATCTTAAGTTTGACATCTTAAGTTAACACTAATAGTACAACAGCACTAATATTTTCTTGATAACTATGAGCTTTGACGCTTAATGTTTTTACTTCGGCACACTTTTGCAACACAAACATGCCAAAGTACCTCCTTGTCTCTGCGTTTCTGAACCATCTTATCCAGCAGATCATCACAGCTACACTTCCTGCAACAGCCACCCTCTCACTACAAAGGCTACACAAGTATCATTTTCCTTCTGCTAAATGGGTGAATTTGCAAATTACAGTTGGATTTCAAATTTCAAAGTAATCCTAAACTCATCACCTCCCTACCAACTGCTTCCAGTGATGATCACAGTTAATTACTTTGTTTATCTGCATTTATTCATTCCTTTATTTGCTGTCTGTTGTTGTTTATTGTTCGTTCGTAGTATTAGTTAACAAATGTTGTCATATAATTGTCATCGGTTCTACAGTGTAGTTCTTTCTTTGGGAATTGGAGGTCAGTGAAATCAGAAGATAGGACTTTCAGATAACAGACTGATCATCTTCATTTTAATCAAAGTCTCTTTGAGACTTAGTCTAAAATGATAATTTTATCATTAAAGTGAGATTCGGCCCCTAAATTAACGCGTGCAGTTTTAATCATGAAGTGTAGTGTCGACCATTAGGTGTGTTTCAGCCTACACTTATATCTACATTTGGTTCCCGCGAATGAGGCTAATTTCTCCAAATTTTGTTAGACAATTATCAAATATCAGCTGTGAGAGCAATAATAAAACTATGGAGGCTTCCGGTTCCGGCAACCTATATGGCAGCAGCTTGTTAACGCAGCGGCTACCGACCTAAGCCCTCTTCACATCCTCCTCCTTCTTACTTATTCAAAAGTGGTGTAATAATACGTGCAAAGCCACAATGAGCAACGCGAGCAGAGCTGCGAAAGAAAAAAAGTCCACCGACAAATAAGTCAAACTTTTTCCTCCCCAACGAAGCTAACGCTAACTCGGCTAGCCCGCCCCAGGCAGAGAGCAAGGATGATAACGTGAGTGCAACAATATTATCCAAGCTAAAATCGTTCAGACGGGAGAACAATGAGAAGATGATGGAAATCACATCAGCCATCACCTCACTTGAACAGTCAGTGGGAAATATGGGAGAACGTTTAGCTCATGCAGAGGGCCGGATTAATCAGGTAGAGGAAGGATCGGCACGATCTACGCGCTTGCTAAGCTACCTGCTGCGATGAGAGAAACAGCTTGAGGACAGATGTGAGGAGCTAGAAAATTTCACAAGGAGAAACAATATACGAATCTATGGGATCAAAGAAAATCGGAGAAGGGAGACATGGTTAAATGGACTACGTCTTTCTTGAGGGAGCTGCTGGATTTACCCCTAGATGCTCCCATTTGCATAGAGAGAGCCCACAGATCCCTTCAACAGAAACCTTCGGGAGACGAAGCCTCGCCGCAGTCACTAATAGTGAGATTCATCAATCACCGGGACAAACAGCAAGTTCTAACCAAGGCATGGAGCACCAAAAATCTACAATTCAACGGGAAAAAGATCTATATGGACCATGACTACTCACCGGCTCTGCAGAAGAAAAGACGCGAGTATACAGAGATTAAAAAACAACTGAAGGAAAAGAATATCCGATTTCAGACCCCATACCCAGCGAAGCTTAAGGTTCATCTTAAAGAGGGAGTCAAAACATATATGTCGGCCTGGGAAGCAGCAGAGAACTTGGCACCGCTGGGAATCCAGACACCTATCTCTGAAGGCCAGAAGCTGGACAAGGAACTGCACCGAGTTGGCTGGCAGTTAGCCAGCGGCCAGCGCAGACAGGAGATACTGACTCGCAGTCTTATCCACGACATGGAGGCCCTTCAAAAAGAAGCCTGACCGAAAGATCTAGATGAGATCAGCAACACTTAAAAATTCCAAAACGGATGGTGAGGACTCTGTTTGAAGAAGATAATGTTGAGATGGTTATGCTTGAGTTGCTTATAGTCTAAAATACTATATTATTAGATCTCGTTTTGAATTTAGAGGAAAAGGGAAGTTACATGTTCTTTTCTAATACTATCTTCATAGGAGGAGGGGGGTTGGGAGGGGCGGGGGAAGTGGGACATGCTGTCAATTCTCTTTTATTATTATTATTGCCAACATCATTGGCGAGGGCCCTCTGTCTTTGACACAGGCTTTCCCTCAGAGCCAGCTATTCTAGCTGGCTCCATCAAGGTTATAGTTCAGACCTGTTATTTGGAAGTCTCAAAAAACAGTACTGCAATGTTATATGTTTACTGTTCATTTCTTAGTTCATTATGTTCTTTTGTTAAAATGGAGGAATGGTTAAATGCTCTGAGAGTTAAAAATAGGGGAACAAACCTGGATGGAGTAAAATGGAAGAGATAAAAATCACTTCATTTAATGTAAATGGTGTCCACAATCCAATCAAGAGGGCCAAGATATTATCCAAATTGCAAAAGGAAAACACACATATAGCTCTCCTACAGGAAACCCACCTAAATGACACAGAACACACAAAACTAAGTAGACTGGGGTTTAGGCATGTTTTCTCATCATCGCATGTATCTGGCAATAAGAGAGGGGTGGCTATCCTAATTCGAAATACAGTTAACTATGAACATATAATGGACAAAAAAGATAGGGAAGGAAGATATGTGCTGATCAAAGGAAAGCTAGAAGGTACTCTCATTACGTTGTTGACAGGGATGTGCTGTTTCCCCTCTCTTATTTGCACCCCCTAACAGTGACTGGAACTTTTATAGGATGTTCCAGTCCTTTTATAGGATGATATTTGACATCATGGCATCTGTGGCTGAAGGGGTCACTGTATGTGGTGGGGACTTAAATGTAAAGCTCAATGATAAGTTAGACTCTTCAAGAATGAGTACTTGGCAAAACAAAATTAATAAGAGAATAAATACTGTGATGCGAGACCTGGGAATCATGGATGTCTGGAGGGATCTTCATCCAACAACTAGGGATAATACCCATTTCTCCCATCCTCACTCCCTATATGCGAGAATTGATTACTTCCTGATGTATAATACAGAGAGACATAGAATAACCCACTGCGACATAGGAAATATTGATATTTCAGATCATAGTCCTCTATACCTTACTATCAACTTAAACAGAAATTTTAGGCGTACATCATGGAAACTCAACTCCAGTATACTGAGCAGTCCCCAGACTAAACAAGAACTAGTAAAGGAAATTCAAACGTATTTCGAACTGAATGATACAGGAGAAGTGGGACCACCTATGGTATGGGACGCATTCAAGGCAGTTATGAGAGGTAATATTATAGCGCATACCACACATTTAAAAAAGTCAAGACAGGAGAAGTTGGCTGCACTGCAGTCAAAATTAAAGTTACTACAAAGAAAACATAAAGATAATGTGGAGCCAAAGATTGAGCAAGAAATGAAAACAGTTAAACGTGAAATTGATGAAATATACACACAAGAAATACAGAAGAAACTAGTCTACCTCAAGCAAAAATACTGGGAAGCGGGCGGTAAAGCATCAAAGTTACTTGCCTATAGGTTAAGGAAAAAACAAGCAGACAGTACACTTTACAAAATTAAAAATCCAGAGACTAATGTGATTGAATGTCAGCAGGATGCAATTAAGCAATGCCTACTGTCTTTCTATAAAAAATTATATTCCCAAGAACAATTAGATAATGACTCAAAAACAGACAGTTTTCTACAATCAATGTGGCTGCCAACAGTCACAGATGCACAAAATAATATACTCAGCGCTCACGTGACAATAGAAGAAATTCACTTAGCTATTACAAGACTCAAGATAGGCAGTTCCCCTGGCTCAGACGGCTTTACATGTGAGTGGTACAAGGCTTTTAGGGAAACATTAATGCCCTCACTATTAAAGACCTACAACTGGATATTAAAAAAGTTAGAAATGCCTCCTTCATGGAGAGAGGCAATTATTTCTCTCATTCCTAAGGAAGGCAAAAACAGACAGGAATGTGGCAATTTAAGACCTATAAGTGTACTGAATGTGGACTATCGAATATTTACATCTATACTTGCGAGGAGGCTGGAAAATTGTTTGCCAGACATCATTCATCTGGACCAGACTGGCTTTATAAAGCAGAGACAAACACAGGACAATATTAGAAGAACACTACATATAATACGATATATCACAGAAAATAACATAGAATCAGCCCTAATTAGCCTAGACGCCCAAAAGGCATTTGACACAGTGAGCTGGAAATTCCTATATAAGGTTCTAGATGCGTTTGGATTCCATGATACTTTCATAAGAATCATTCAGACATTATATAGCAACCCAACAGCCAGAATCAAAGTGAATGGAGATCTCACAGATTCCTTTTCCCTTGAGCGAGGATGTAGACAGGGATGTGCTGTTTCCCCTCTCTTATTTGCCATCTTTATTGAGCCCTTAAGTCAATGGATTCGCCAAAATTGTAATATTAAAGGGATTTCAACTTTTAAAGAGGACCAAAAGTTGGCATTATTTGCCGATGACCTCTTGATCTACCTAGAAGAACCGACGCAATCTTTGCCCAAACTATTTGACTGTATGGAGGAATACGGCCAGATGTCTGGCTACAACCTTAACATATCCAAAACACAGATTCTTACTTTCAATTATGAGCCTCCTAGGGATATAACTCAAAGATACCAGTTGAAATGGAATACAGACTCAATAAAATATTTGGGGGTACACTTACCAAAAGACCTAACAACGCTATTTAACATCAATTTTGGACCCTTGAACTCCAAAATAAAAAAAGATATAGCAAGATGGCAAACTATTCCACTCCTAAATTTCAGTTCAAGAGTTGAATCAGTGAAAATGAATATTTTACCGAGGCTACTGTACCTCTTCCAAACACTGCCTGTGGAGGTGACAACCCAGCAATTTATAGAATGGGACAAACTTATATCTAGGTACATATGGAATGGTAAAAAGCCTAGAATAAAATATAAAACTTTACAGTTGAAGAAGGAGCATGGAGGAGTGGGGCTTCCATCCCTGTTGGAATACTACCATGCAGCCCAACTTCGGCCCCTTATATGTTGGTGTAATCCTGGATATAGTGCCAGATGGAAGAACCTTGAAATGGCAATGTCGAGGATCCCTCCCCTTTCAATTTATATGATACATACCATGTTTTTAACTCAAATATTAACCTTCCTCCCAGTTCTATGATATATATGTAGTTCTGTTGGTACCAGACAGAATATTTAATGAAAGATAATACACAAGTTAACACATATTTAAATATTTACCCTTTCTCTCCTTCTCCTACTTCTGATTCTGCATATGAAAGACAAGTGATAATAAGGAGGAAAGCTTTTGTGGGATATTTCTGTTATCATTTACACTTATTTCTGAATTTTTTATTTTTTTTAAATTTATTTATTTATTTTTTTCTCTTTCCCTCAGTCTGCCTAATTCTTTTCCTTCAAGAATACTTTCGTGACTTGTGTATTTACACTGGTGACATGGTTGGAATGTGCTCTGTAAAGCTCTGGATACCAATAAAAAATAAATTACAAAAAAAAATAAAACTATGGAAGAAACAAAATGCATGACTGTTTTTTTGTTTTTGTTTCTTATAGAAAATTTTAAGGTCTAGGTCTAGGTACTGGAAACTGTACCATGTTTACCATGGTAGAGTTTGCAGTGACTGCTAGTCTATATGCACATGTAAATTTTTGTTCACAGCTGTAGATATGTTATCTTAAATATGAGTAGTTGAAATTGGTTTTTGGTATTGTCACATTTATGGTCGTGTATCCATCATTCACACGTTACTATGGCACACGTTGGCTGTTTTTTTTTTTTTTAATCAATAAACTGAACTCCTTCAGTTGTCTCCTCTGTACTGTACAAGCATTTCAAAAATCTTGTTGAGCAGCAATGAATCATGCGTAGTTCCTCGCCTAAAAACTCCTACATTTACATGATTCCTTATTACTATCTCTCCCTGAAACTAGCAATGGCTTTCATTTTGTCCCGTGTGTGTGTGTGTGTGTGTGTGTGTGTGTGTGTGTGTGTGTGTGTGTGTGTGTGTGTGTGTGTGTGTGTGTGTGTGTGTGTGTGTGTGTGTGTGTGTGTGTGTGTGTATGTGTGTGTTTGTGTGTCAGAATGTGTCTTTAATAATGTATCGGCACAGTAACGGGACGACATTAATACTTTTCTTTTGATTCTCATTATTTGCTTCATTCCTATTTCACAGCCACAGAGCCTCTACTATTTATTCATACAGTCTGGCACTGCAGCGTAATGTCTATCTGTCTCTAGTCCATGCCATTTCTGTTTCCAGGCACAGCTGTCTACCTGACTGGCTCTCATTTTCTTGGGTGGGTTTACATGTATCTCTTTGTGCCTCTTGCCTTCTGTTTTTTCCACTTATCTGGGATTATCCATGCTGTTAGAAAAGAGAGGTATGTATCTGTGCCACCCACATTCCTCAGCTTCAGCTCATTTCTATCAACATGTGCTGTCGATTACTGTGACTTCAGAGTTCTGCACACACAACTTGTTAAACCAGTTTCCATGGACATGAAAATAGGAAGGACACAGAGTACCATTATGCCTCCTGCATCATCCTTGACAGCATACTATAGAGCTGCTAAGGATTGAGCATGCTCACATACAGTTGTGAACAAATGTTTCCATATACATATAAAGACTATGTATATTATGGCAGTCTTGAATTTTCAATGATGAATGATGGAATCATCGAAACACGTTCATCTTTGTCACAAAAACAATCATGAATTTTCGTTCTGTCATACATTTATTGTAGGTCTTCTGGAAATATGACCAAATCTGCTGGGTCAAAAATATATACAGTATGTAAGTATTGGCCACAAACTAAATTTTGTTTTAGAAATAGTGACTCTAGAAAAAATCTTTTGAGAAACAAAATGCTGTGTAATTACTTTTTAATTTATTTAAACACAGCTGAATGTCCATTGCAGTGCAAAAAGCAGCTTGAAAAGAATAGTGGGACAAGGGTGTTGCTGAAAGTTACCATACCTTGACTAACATCATTTATTTTTGTCATAACAGCAAACGTTTTAATAATCCTAACCGTTCAAGTTGCCATGAAGCAGATCACGCATTAAATGAGTCTGGTATCTGTTGAGAAACATGGAGGTATGAGATCCCAGAATCAGCCACAAGGGTGAGACTCTGGCAGAATAACAGCAAAATAAGGGAACATTGTGATATTATAACCTGTGATTTATAATCAAATTATGCCATAACCTAATGAATGTGTTAAAGCTAACTCAAATGTCTATTTTTTATAATCTTGGTTTAGAAGTAACTGAGTCACAGGAGTTTCATTGCAATAAAGGTGATTTTCTGAATACTTACCTTCATAATCTTTGTGTAAGAAGTAACTAAGTCAGAACAGCAACTCACTGTGAAAAGTGATGATTTTGATTAAGATGAGGAACTGATGCTTTATGAAATGGAAATGCTTTTAAGAGTTTTGATTACTATGAAACTGAGATGTTTTAGAAAGAGATTTGATTACTGTTAAACTAAGAGGTTTGTAACTTAGTAATGAGGTGAGAAGTCAAGAGCTAAGGTGAACTGGGGTCAAGTGTTCACAGTAAAGGTTATTAAGCTCGAAATAGACTTCAGGGATTTTTGTGAGTCTGACATCTGTTTCTCCATTTCCTGATCAGGAGCCTGTTTTGGGTTGCAGATGGGAAAAGTACATTAATAGAGAAGTGAGACTGAGTGGAAGGGCCCAAACTGTTCAAAATAGGTAGTTTGAGTTCCTCAAACATGGAGGGGTCTTAGGATGAGTTGGGGGGGCTGGCGAAACAGTCCAGAATAGATGGTTTTAGTTCCTCAAACATGCGGAGAGAATGAAGTCATTGCTCAAGTTAATTTAGTATGAGATCATTGTGTATGTTAATTAAGTGTGCTGTCATTGCAGTCATTGTTTATGCAAAAGGTTCAGTTGTTTTATAAATTACACTGGATCGAGACACGAATTGGGAGTCGTTGCGAGGTGGTCACTCGTTGCAAGCCAGGGTAAAAATGCTCTGAGCAAAGGGGATTTTACCACGTAGCTCGGACAGGGGATTCAACATGATCTGCAAAGGAATATCTGTTCTACTGGAATTATGGACTAAAGAACTGCTCTTTCTGCACTGTTTGAGGATTACAAAAGACTGTCATCTAAAAATAACGCTGACTGAAGGAACATTACTGAACTCTACTATTTCTGTGAGGAACAACACCAGAATGGATTATAACAAGGTTTTTACTGGCCCAGACAACAAAAATGGATACAAGCAGATCTAAATCTGGACCGAACCCCCTCCACTTCCCCCTGGAGCCGGTGATATTCGGAGGCTCGTCGGCCTTCAGGTGAGCAGCCGGGTGTGGCCACACCGACTGCTCTCCCCCTCCAAATTACATAGTCTGGGTGATTATTACTCTTCTTAGATAAAAGCATAGTTCCAGTTAGGAGTCATATTAAGCAATTGTTGTAAGAATTAATGTTTGATTAATTGTCTGATGATTTAAGAGCTTATGCTACACCCTTGCTGAAATTATAATAAAACATTTATCTTGCAATTAAAGTTAACAGACTAGAAATTCTATTTATTCCTATCATGATGATGAATTAATCATATATATCTTCTCAGGTTGTAAAAAGTCAGGTTAATGTGTGCATTACATCTAAACAGGTTCTGAAAGGTTACTAGTCTTTGGGGCCGAGGGTGGCCTTTTTTAAACCTATCCCAGGGGTTTTCTATTCCTAACCTCTAAACTTTAACCTAGCAACTTACCAAGTGACAAACCCATGAGAGGAAAGCTGCCGTTAACAGACGTGCTTGGTAATTAATTTAACCACTCAAAAGGGGCTACTCAGTTAGATTAGTTATCAGAGGACGTGGGATAGATGTCTGGATGGAGGCAGTTAGAAGCTAGGCGAATTTCCTCGCTCTGACCAGCTTAATCGTTCCTCAGGTCCCACCTGGGAGAAATCCCACTGGGCTGCAGGAACCGGACCCATTAGATGGAGAGCTGGTCCAGTAATCCTCTGACAATTAATTAATTTATTTGATTAATTCAGGAGATTTACTGCAATAACTTCAGGGTTTTAACATATCAAATGATGACAGTCCATTATAAAAATATACTGGAAGTGCAAAGTTTTAAAATGTCTAAAGGGGATACATGTGTTTAACCTAAACTATCCATATGCAAAGTGATTTAGGAGCCTACACCTCACATAAGATGCAAGACATGAATCTCAGTCTAGTGACTTTTTATGTCCTGCCCTGTATAAGCACTTCACTCCTTGTCACAATCTCCCTAAAGGTTGCATGCAGTTCAACAACTGAGTTTAATTCAATTCAACATCATATCTCCCTGGGTGAAAAATATTGGCAGTAACCATAAGCCAAACAGCAGATCTGTGCCCTTCAAAATACATTAGGCAAAACAAATTACAGCATAAATGCAATTTCTATGAGAAAAATGTGGAAGATTATGTAAAAATATTATTTTACCAAATTTCTCATTGACATTCCAACGGTCACAATCTGAAGATCTTTGTCACTGAAGCCTTGTCACTTTGCTCAGGTAATCCAGCCTTATTTATATAGGAATCAATATGTTTAGCATATGGGTGAATTTGACACTCTAGTCTATATGACAATCATAACCCCCTCATTATGATCCACTAATGAACTCTAAAGACATTTTGTTAGAATTAAAAGAAGGAAACTGTGAGGCCCAATTTGTTTATATAGAGCAATAGATCAAACACAGAGCTGCTGGTTCATCTTTTCTCTCTCGGTTGTTTCTTTGTTTGCTTTTCTTCTTTTAGTCTTTTCTTTGCTGTCACTATTTTTCCTCTCTCTTCTGTTTCAGTTTTCCATTTCTATATTTGCCCAGGCACTAAGGCCTAGCAGTGTAGTTTCCAAACAAAATCACATGTGACATATTACTACTTGTAACACTGCTGGTGTGCTCCAGAACCTGCCCATGTAGCTGCATTAAGCTACATTCTAATCCATGTACTACAAGATGCCCAGAATGGCAGAACTCCGGACAGCAAGTTAACACTGATTCTATTCAATTTGTGTCAGATACCAGTTATGCCTTTTTAAAAACCTAGCCTCTTGCTGAATAGACAATGAACATGTCTCTTTAAATGTGAATCTTAGGACTAAGGACTTTCCGCAGTAGAAATCTATCTGATGAATATGTGGTTTCGTTCTAAACCCACCCATTAATCAGTTACTGACGCAATGACATTACCATTAGCAGATTAGTTGATTTAAATAGATTTCATGTGGAAAAACAAACTACACAAACGAAGCCAGCTCTCTGTTTGCAATTCATGCACATAGAGAACAATCATACCCTGGTGTCTGTCAAAAGTGAGTCCCTTAAGGATTGACTGCACACCGACATTCAGCTTTCAGCAAAGATCCAGAGACAAATGTCAGGAATGGAATGACAACAATAACAAAAAGGAAAGAGGCTGGGAAATTTTAACTGGTTAGTAATTGCGTTGTAACTGGTCAGTAGTTGAACTTTCACCAGTCAGTGGATGGATTATCTGAGGGCACATGTGCGGGGACAAAATTCTGTACCACAAACAAAGAAGGATAGAACAATTTCATTAACAGGATCCCCAGCTAGCTGTATCTGCAGCTTAGTGGTGCTTTCTAGCAGACACAATTGGTCATGTTTTTGGTGGGAAGCCAGCGAGAATTCTCAGCATATAGAGGTCAGGACACCCTCACACATGGGAGTATGTGTCTACACCCTCCTCAGGCCAGCAGTGCTATTAGCAGTAAGTGCACAGTAAAGTGGACGCTGTACATTATATAAAGGCTGTGGCTAAAATGTCCGCCATTGGGGTGGGGGGAGAGGGGGACGAGGGGGAACCAACAAATCTATTAAGAAAAGCCATTAAACTAAATTACTCCATTTATTTCTTATTTATTTATACAATGCCAAATCATAACATTAGTCACCCCAGTAGAGTTTGCATAGTAAGGTCATACAATATTATAGTGAAGCCTAACAATCCCCTTTAGTGGCCTTAATTGACATTTGGGCACATTTGGAAAAACTCCTTTTTATCAGGAAGGAACTGGCAAAAGATGCAGATTCATAGTGAGTGGTTGGAGTGAGGTGAGGTCTTATTATCAAGGCAGTTGAATTAAAGTGAAAACTTTAATAACTGAAGTCTGCTGGTTTTACATGGCAACTTCTAAAAGACTGGAAGGGCTTTTTCCCCATGCCTAAAATAGCAGACAGCGAGGTAACAGCTGACATCTGTTCAAGACAATAGTGTGAACTAACTGTTACAGTTGGGTAAGTCTGAAGCAAGGGCAGTTAGAAAGCGGTGTGGGTGAATTCAAGTGTCCTGATAGGACTAAATGAGCTGCAGGCTACATCTGATATTCATGGGCTTTCTGTCTGTGGCTCAGCAGTAGGCCTTGAGGGCTGTTCTAAAATAAAGCGCAGGCTCAAAGTGATTATTAGAAGAGAGAAACATCCAGAGCCAGAGTTTAAAACCCTGGCATATAACACATCTTGCTTCATTCATTTACTCATTTGGGGTTATGTACCAAATTCAGTACGATCAGCCCACCTGTAATGCATGTAGATCTAGTAATCCTTGCATGGCAACAATTCAAAAATAAAAATGCCCTGCAATAAAAAGTTGATCCAAATAACTATAAACTGCAAAGAAGGCTTGCAGCTTGAAAGTAACCAGTTGTGTCTGTTTTTAGGTCAGTGAGTCTCTCCATTGGCAACCAAAAGCACCCAAAACGCTTCATTAACATTTCAGCCCATCTGCATCATATTAGGACAAACAAGCACAAATCTGGTCTTGAGACCTCTTTTCCACGGGCATTCTGCTTCTGAGTACTGCTGCGGGCATCTTACAAGCAGGAGTTCACCAGAAGCTGCATGATTTTGAATGATTCTTCAGGGTACTGTGATTGGTTGCAAGGGTTGCCAGGTCACAGAGGGCAGCACATTATAGTTCACAGAATGCTAGATCACTGCAGGGTGACACAGTTGGCTCAACAGGCTGCCAAGATCACTGCAGGCAGAGGGATGTGCTGGTAGAGACTGGGAGCTAAAAAATACCATGCAGCTTTGAGAAATACAACAGCTAAAGATTTATCTAGGACAAAGAAGGCATGTCAACAACAGAGGATTCAGAAAGGCTTGACTAGCGAACATTTAAGTATTGCAAAACATAATTCCTTTTGAGTGAGAAAGAGTAAGAGAGAAAAACAGAAAAAATGACCATACCGTATACTGTATTTTAACCATAGTGTCATAATACAGTGCTTCTGCTACCAATATTATTTATTGTCTGACTTAAATGACTAATCTTTGCAAAGTATGCTGAATTTCTCCTATTCACTAGAAGTGAGGATTTCTTTGCACATTTTTGCACACCACACAGGTATGCATCACCCCTCAGCTCTCTCTAATTTGAGGCCGATTTCTAAACTCACATTTTTTATCCAAGTCTTGGAGACAGCCAGTTTGAACCAACTACAAACATTTTTAGATGATTTTAGTATTTATGAAAAGTTTCGGTCTGATTTTAAGCCCCGTCACAGTACTGAAATGGCCCTTTTAAGAGTTTTTAATGATCTTCTCTTAACTGTTGATTCAGGGCATTTGTGTGTTTTAGTGCTTTTAGACTTGACTGCTGCCTTTGACACAGTAAACCACACTATTCTCCTATCCTGGTTTGAACAGTGTGTGGGCATTAAAGGCACAGCTCTTAACTGGTTCAAGTCTTATTTGACTGATAGGAGTTTTTCCAATCAGCTCAGTGGTTACACCTCCTCGACAGCCTCCCTCTCCTTCGCAGTCCTCCAGGGGTCTATTTTAGGCCCCTTACTATCTTCTTTCACATGCTACCCATGGGGTCCATTTTAAAGAAGCATAATATTTTCTTTCACTGTTTTGTAGATGATGTCCAGATATATTTACCAATTAGACCCAAAACTGCAGGTTCATTACAATCATTTTTTCACTGCATAGAGAATCTAAAATCATGGTTGGACGTTAATTTTCTTTCTCTCAATGAAATTAAAACAGAGACTGTCCAGCCATCCAGATCAATTAGGTGACTGCATCAGTGCTCTTGGCCCTCTAAAAATCTATAATCAACCCTCGTCAAAAAATCTGAGTGTGATTTTTGACAGTGTTTTTAAATTTGATAAGCAAATGAATTCTTTCAGTTGAGGCTGTTGGCCAAAGTAAAGCCCTATCTCTCCCACAACGACTTTGAGAGAGTCATGCATGCCTTCATCACATCGAGGTTAGATTACTGTAACTTTCTGTAGCTCAGTCTTGATCAGACATCTCTTCGTCAGTTCCAGCTGGTACAAAATGCTTCTGCCTGGCTTCTAACAAGGACAAAGAAATGGGAGCACCATCACTCCAGTTTTAGCCTCACTCCACTGGCTTTCTGCCTACTTCCAAATTGTTTTTAAGATTTTATTGCTTGTCTTTAAGGTGTTAAATAGGTTGGCACCTTCTTATTTATCTGAGCTTTTCACTGTCCATGCTCCAGTTTCATCACTGAGGTCAGCCAATCAGATGGTTCTTAAAGTTCTCAGATGCAGATTCAGAAACAGAGGCTGTCAAGCCTTTTCTGTGACTGCACCCAGTCTGTGGAACCACTTTGCTGTTCAAATTAGAGCCACTCGGTGTCTTGATACTTTCAAGCGCCTACTGAAGACACATACACTATATTGCCAAAAGTATTTGCTCACCCAACCAAATAATCAGAATCAGGTGTTCCAATCACTTCCATGGCCACAGATGTATAAAATCAAGCACCTAGGCATGCAGACTGCTTTTACAAACATTTGTGAAAGAATGGGTCGCTCTCAGGAGCTCAGTGAATTCCAGCGTGGAACTGTGATAAGATGCCACCTGTGCAACAAATCCAGTCGTGACATTTCCTCGCTCCTAAATATTCCACAGTCAACTGTCAGCTGTATTATAAGAAGGTGGAAGTGTGTGGGAATGACAGCAACTCAGCCACGAAGTGGTAGGCCACGTAAACTGATGGAGCGGGGTCAACGGATGCTGAGGCGCATTGTGCGAAGAGATCGCCAACTTTCTGCAGAGTCAGTCGCTACAGACCAACAGACAGACAAACTTCATGTGGCCTTCAGATTAGCTCAAGAACAGTGCTTCAGCAGAGAGCTTCATGGAATGGATTTCCGTGGCCAAGCAGCTGCATCCAAGCCATACATCACCAAGTGCAATGCAAAGCGTCGGATGCAGTGGTTTAAAGCACGCCACCACTGGACTCTAGAGCAGTGGAGACGCGTTCTCTGGAGTGACCAATCGCGCTTCTCCATCTGGCAATCTGATGGACGAGTCTGGGTTTGGCGGTTGCCAGGAGAACGATACTTGTCGGACTGCATTGTGCCAAGTGTAAATTTTGGTGGAGGGGGGATTATGGTGTGGGGTTGTTTTTCAGGAGCTGGGCTTGGCCCCTTAGTTCCA
Organism: Amphiprion ocellaris; assembly: GCF_022539595.1. Classification (NCBI taxonomy): domain Eukaryota; kingdom Metazoa; phylum Chordata; class Actinopteri; family Pomacentridae; genus Amphiprion; species Amphiprion ocellaris. Next base: position 23,950,258 of record NC_072780.1, on the reverse strand, counting down.
GTGAAAGGAACTCTGAATGCTTCAGCATATCAAGACATTTTGGACAATTCCATGCTCCCAACTTTGTGGGAACAGTTTGGAGCTGGCCCCTTCCTCTTCCAACATGACTGTGTACCAGTGCACAAAGCAAGGTCCATAAAGACATGGATGACAGAGTCTGGTGTGGATGAACTTGACTGGCCTGCACAGAGTCCTGACCTCAACCCGATAGAACCTTTGGGATGAATTAGAGTGGAGACTGAGAGCCAGGCCTTCTTGTCAAACATCAGTGTGTGACCTCACAAATGCGCTTCTGGAAGAATGGTCAAAAATTCCTATAAACACACTCCTAAACCTTGTGGACAGCCTTCCCAGAAGAGTTGAAGCTGTTATAGCTGCAAAGGGTGGACCGACGTCATAATGAACCCTATGGATTAGGAATGGGATGTCACTTACGTTCATATGCGAGTAAAGGCAGGTGAGCGAATACTTTTGGCAATATAGCGTATAAGGCTGGGTCAGGGGAAGAATAGTGTGTCAGACTTCGTGAACTGACAAGAACTCTGTTGTTGTCAGGGATAGAAGTTTGGGCCCAGAGCTCTGTATACAATATTCAATCTGCTGTTAAATAAACATGTTTAATGAGACCTAAATACCTTCTCCTATCACTTCATTCAATGAATGTACTGGAGCTATCTCACACATAGTCTGTTTTCCTGGTAGAATGAGATTTTGCTCCAACAATTTGGTGACCACGACGTGATGAAGACGGAGAAGTGAAGGTCCAAGAACAAAGAAAGAAAAACAACAGACGCCCATGACTGACTGACAACCCAAGCAGTCGCACATAAAAGGTAAGCAGATGCCTGTTTAAACAAAGTTCTGCTATTGATCATTCTAAATTTTGGTTGTCAAAGGGTTCATGTGTTTCCTAATATACAGATTGAATATAGTGGTTAGGGACTTTGAAAGACCTGGGAGGGAGGGCCCCAGACCCGGGTGGTTAGAGTCCCCCGGCCCAACTAGGGAGCCCCCAAAGGACTAGGAGCCTGCGGGGTAAGGCTTGTGTTGGGTTAAAAATCCCTGAAGGCTTAGGATCCCTCCTAAAAAGAGAAAGAAACACAAGTGCTGGGTTGGAGCCCCTCAACCTCGACGGGGGTTGTAAATTCTGGGTTGGAGGCCATGGGGAGTAGCGTCCCCAAAATTTTTGTAGGTGGTTGGTGAAAGCCCTTGACAAAGATGTTTGTCAAAAAGAACTGGGTTAGAGGCCCTGGGGAGTAGTGCACCCCCAAATTTAGATCGGGTTGGAGTCCCTCTAGAACAGGGCTATTCAATTAAAAATTCACTGGGGCCGGATTTTCAGATTAAGAACATGAGCTGGGCCGGACGTTTTTAGCAGACAGTGAGCGAAGTTAACCATTTAAAATAAACACAAACAGATAACAAAGACACTGGATGTTTATTAACGTATTGCCACATCCAAAAGGACATAAACATAATAGAAGAGCAGTACTTAAACTAAACCTGTGCTGAAATACTGCTTCTTTAAATTTTACATTTCAAACACACAACTTCAACACATTTTGATAGGTAAATATAAGCACAGGTTAAGGTGCATATGAACACAAAAACTAAGTGCCGATTAGAAACACCATCTTTTGTTTTGGTCACATCTCAAAGTGCATTAAAAAGTAACTTGGTTAACAGTAACTTTTCAGAACTTGAGACATTTTTCTTCTTTTGAAATAACAAAAAACAGAGTTTGTCCCTGTCTATATTTGGTCTCATCTGAGACAGTCACATCTTCAGTGCATATAATAAAAAAAATAAACAGTAGGCACAGTGATATCCCTTTGAAATGAAATAAAGCTGACATCAAAGTGCATAATAAAGTGCAACTAAGTGAAATAACTGTCAAAACAAAATGTCTTTCTTAAATATTAAACTTCTAATAAGTGAACATAAAATAGTCACATAAATACATAAAACTACCTTTAGTGTCTGCTACAGCACGCTGCTTTGTTGCACTTACCATGTCTCGAAGACATCTGTGGCCAGAATGTTTGACGTGTCAGACCTGTTTGATAGCAGATGCCACACTCGTCTTAACTGTATCGTCCGTTACAACTTCATCCACGACAGCCAACATGCAGTCCTTCACAGTTTCTGAGTCTGTGAACAGCCTCTTTTTCGTGGCCCTTTCCTGAGCTGTGCAGGTCCGCTTCATTGTAGTACAGCTCCGGTTGTAAGATGCAGTCAAACTTTGAATTATAGCCGCTCTCTCATGACATCCCTCGGGAAAGTTTGTCCGAAACGCGGCATATTTTTCAATGTGGTGTCTTCGGACATGATAATCTTTCAGCGCTGCAACGCACTCGTTGCAGAGTAAACGCATTGGTTTGGCGTTCGGACTTGGTGGTAAAATAAATAAATACTTGTCAGTCCACGCAGGATTAAACCGACGGTTTTCCTCGCCGATTTGTCGTTTCAGGATAGAAAAAGACATGCTGCTATTTTCGCCTGTATAGAACTGCTAATGTTAACTTTTCAAACGCGTCTCCTCAACACAATGCATTGTGGGTTAGTTGCTAGGTTATGGCAAGTGTTGCATTCAATGTTCGCAATAATGTTGGAATTTTTGTAAGAACTTGTCGTCTCGAGGGTTGCTTTCGGGACGCATGTGGCCCGCGGGCCGCTAGTTGAATAGGGCTGCTTTAGATGGTTGGAAAGGGGTCATTGGGGGGTGGGCCAGTTGTGAGGGGCCCGCGGGCCGGATGTGGCCCGCGGGCCGCCAATTGAATAGGCCCGCTCTAGACGTTAGAGTGTAGTAAAGACCTCGGGTTATAGTCCCTGAGTCTGATCAACTCAAAAGACCGTAAATAATAAAGACAAAAAAATATATAAAATAACATGTTGTGAATGTTTTGCATGTTTGTATTTTCTGTGCTTTGTGTGGGAGGTAGTTATTGGTAGTGTCTCAGGTCAGAAAGAAGGACATTAGAGCTACACTGTGGATCTCTGTGAAAATCTAGGTTCTGTGAGAACGTAAGCAGAGTGAAACAGAGTGGCGCGTGGTGTTTACACCAATTTCTGGACACTGACCTTGACTGGACCAGTGGCTCGGGTGAACTCCATACACACTGGTTGGCTACCAAGCGGGTAGGAAGGAGGTAAGTATGGAGGGAGAATTTGATAGGGAGTGTCAGGAGAAGGGAGGATGCCCAGATAAAACTATCAAAGAGCAATGAGAGAGGGCACTAGGCCAGCTGCTTAGTGGGATTGAACCAAAAGATCAAAAAGAACAGAGAAAAACATATGAAACCCAGTACCAAGCTCTGAAAGATGAGAGAATTATAAAAGAGGATGAGAAAAAAAGCCTCACCAAAATATTGAGTGACCTGGAACATAAACTAATTAAAGAACTGAGAGACCTAAAAGAAAACTTCCCCAAAGGCCTGATAATGACCAGAACACACAAAAAACGGGTAGGAGAGCTGGACGATAAAAGGAGAAGAATACACAACATGGTCATTTCATGTAGCACAATATTGGGAATTAAGTGGCTGAACTCACAGTATCCAAAAACAGCAGCCCCATTTACAACCAACACTCAGGCCTCAGACATAGAAAAACCACCACGGTCCATAGCACCACTATACCCATCCTTAAAAGACGTAAAACCTCTGCCATACTACCAGATGCCTCTATACCAGGTAGTGGGGGGATTAGTAGAAGTAAAAGAGGTAGGAGAAGATGAGGCAGAACAGATTAAATCAGATCTCAAAGAACAAGCAGCAGAAGAAAAACACAGGGAGGACAGCTATAGGAAAAACATGGAAAAGAGCATTCAAGTTCTTCAAAAGAAAACAGCTGAGCTAGAGTTAATGACTGATTTACACATTGCATCATTGTGCTCATTTGAGTTGTGCTGATCTGAGAGACAGGAGGGTCTCGAACATTGTTCCCACTATGTGAATGGAACGAATAAATGATGAATTAGACCAGATCAGTTAGAGGGCTGCAACTGCTTACACACACACACACACACACACACACACACACACACACACACACACACACACACACACACACACACACACACACACACACACACACACACACACACACAAGCACATTCATCACTTCTTCTAAGAGTAATAGATGGATTTCAGGTGAGAAAGGAGAGAGAGGTGAGACAGTTGGCTGAAGAGGCAGGAGTAGGATGGAGAGGAGAGGGAGATTAAAAGATAGGGTGTAAGCCCTTAGTCTTAATTTACCTCTTCTGCGGAAGGGAGGCAGAGCAACGTACCAACCGTTTTCTTTCACAAACATGAGTAGTATTGTGGGAAACATGCCTCCTCCATGTGAGGGAGGAGGAAACTGAATGGGTGAATTTTAGAGGCTGACCCAGGGCCACACATTGGCTCTTGGGGATTTTAGAGCACTCCTGGGGAGACAAATTTCAGGTTGGGATACAGACCAAATTGAACAAGCAGCTGGTGTTAGACATCTTCTTGATGATGCCTTATTTTCTGTTCATGCCACAGCGATTGGCAAAGCTATGAGAGATAAATATGCTATTTCATCTAGAGCTCTTCATGCACTCACATTTACTGTTAAACCTGATGAAAATGCTTTAGTGCTTTATTCTCTACATGCTAAGTTTAACAGTTCGGTGACATGGCGGTAAACCAAACATAAATCTTCATTAATACATTTAAAAAGTGACATGTTTTGAAACCAAATGCCTTTTGAAGGGCTGCACAGTGGTGTCGTGGTTAGCACTTTCGCATTGCAAGGAGAAGATCCCTGGTTCGCGTCCTGGCTTTCCCGGGATCTTTCTGCATGGAGTTTGCATGTTCTCCCTGTGCATGCGTGGGTTTTCTCCGGGTACTCCGGCTTCCTCCCACAGTCCAAAAATATGCTGAGGTTAATTGATCATTCTAAATTGCCCGTAGGTGTGAATGTGAGAGTGATTGTTTGTCTCTGTATGCAGCCCTGCGACAGACTGGCGACCTGTCTAGGGTGTCCCCTGCCTTCACCTGAGTCAGCTGGGATAGGCTCCAGCCCCCCCCCCCCCCCGCGACCCTGGTGGGGATTAAGCGGTGAATAGATAATGAAATCAAAAATGCAAAAGACTTTCCATTAGGGATTTTTTAAGCATGAAGCTGCATGTACTGTATTGTACAACATTCAGTGTCCAACAAACTGGTAATGCACATAAAGATGATAAGGATGAAAAGCAAAGATGGGTTTAGTTTTATTTTGTTTAGAATATCGTTGTGAGGTTTTTCTTGAAATTAAAAAATGGAACTGAGCCTACCTTGTCCGTCCATCCTGTACTCAGTTTTAGAGAATAATGAGTCAAGAGGCATTCAAGTTTCCGGGTGACTTATTGTACAGAACGAGGGTGGTGCTCCTGTTTTTTCCTCTGTCCTCAAGGATCAATCAGGTTTGTGATTAGTTTATTCCGGACTTGGATATTTTGACGGTCTCACTACACTCTGTACTCAAATAACTATATGATTTCTGACTTCTTAACCTGAGGAGAGCTTTCAAATGAGACCAAACATCACATTATTGTCTCTTTCCGTTATTGAGATATATGTCAGGGAATGAAACATGAGTTTGTAGTCAGTGAAATGTCTTTACTGAAGCTGCTCTGTCACATTGGTTTTAAGAGAAGCACAGTACTTGAAGTTGGGTCTAAAGCATTCCAGTTACTTTCCTCTATATAGAAAGCTTTGGAGCCAAATGCAAATCAGCATCTAACCAATCATGGATGTGTTCCTCCCAAGAGGTGGTGTTAAGCTTCACTGTCCAGGAGAGGTCAGAGGCCAAATACCTTTAAAACTTACTCTTAAGTCATTTATTAAATGTGCAAATCCAGTTGTTCAATATTTATGATGATCACAGATCTGAAACAACACCGAATACATGATTAAAATGACACCAAACACAGTATGTTTATCCCATATAGTTCCTGAGATAATAATAAAATGTGTAAACATAAGAATAAACTTATAAATTGTAGACTTTACATGAAGGTAAACTTATAACATGGTTACACACAAAAGCATATACATTCACTAATAATAAGAAAAAGAAGATACAGGGAGAACATATGCTTAGAGTGATAAGTCTTCTGTGTCTTTTATGGCTGTGGTCTGTGACAGAAAGAGAGAGGAGGGGGTGTTTGTGTCTCATGTGTGTGCATCTTCCACAAACACTTCAGATTCCATGTGTTCTTCTTCCATACTGGTCCTGATCAACCTGGTATCAGAAACTGAGTCCAGATCATCACTCCAGTGATGCTGCATTTCTTTAATGTTCTGATTCAAACTGTTCTATTCATTCCTGTATAGAAAGTTCTGTGTGTTAATTAGGGAGATCAGAAGGTCAGAATGCCAATCCTGCAGAGGTGTGGTTTTCTTCACAGTTGACACTTTATGACCCTTGTCAGATTCTAGTGGAGGTGGGAGGCATCCTGTTGTCTCCAAGAGTGCCGTGAGTGGTCCTTTAGTAGTAAACATCTGATCAGCAGATGTTCCATTTGGAGGTGAATTTTGGGTTAGCTGTCTTCTGAAATGGTATCTTACCAAATTTACAGCTTTGAGAGAGGGTCTTTGTATCTTTGTGTGTTGCTCTGGAATGTTCTGCTCCTTAGTACACTACATCAACTTACAGCAATTTAAGCCTCTTCCTTTGTACAGAACAGCCTCAAGTCTGGAATGTCTTTGGTTTCCCCCATGAACTACTTGCTTCAGGTCCTTCCACAATATTTCTATTGAATCTAAGTCAGGATTTTGACTTAGCCATGCCAAAACACTAACTGTCTTCTTTTTGACTGTTTTTTGGTAGAACAAACTGTGTCCACATGGTCATTGTCTTGCTGCATGACTCATTTTCTCTTAAGATTTAGTTCACAGATGGATGTCCTCACATTTTCTCTCACGGTTCACTGGTAATTTCAGTGAATCGTGGGGTTCACGGTCATTTGTCCATCAATAATGACATGCTGTCCTGGACCAAATGAAGCAAAACAAACCCACTACCCACCACATTTTTTTCTTATACCATGACATAATCCTAAACAACAATAAAATATTAAACCATAAACCATATCCATGCTGGATAACCAGCACAAGCGTTATCCAGCCCGTACATAATTTGTGTTCAGTTTTAACCTGCTTAAACCACTTAGTAAAGTAGTCTGGGACTCGTGTATTATTTTACCATATGTATGGAATGTGTAATCCTGCCTTTCACACTTGCATACTCCAAGATTTGGACGCTCTGCTTCATTAAGGCACATACATTTAAACACTGAACAGGTACAATCACAAACAAAAGTTTACACACAGTTGTAGAGCACAAAAGTTTACATACAATTGTATATCATGACAGCCTTGAGTTTCCAATTAGTCTTACAACGTAGAATTTTCTATGATAAAATTATTAAAAACCCATGTGTCTTAGTCACAAAGCTCAATCATGGATTTTGTTCTTTCATAGATTTATTCTAGGTCTTCTGGAAATATGACTAAATCTACTGGGTTAAAAATATACATACACTTATGCTCATATTTTGTTAAGTGTCCCTTAGACATTTTTACCTCGACTAAACTTTTGGTAACTGTCCACAAGAATTTGGTTGTTTTGTCTTTGACCACTCCTCTTAAGAGAATTAGCACAGTTAAGCTGAATTTTCTGCTTTCTGACACAGACTTGTTTCTTCATCACAGTTCACAGGTTCTTGATGGGGTTTAAGTCAGGACTTTGGGAAGACCAGTATAAAACCTTAATTCTAGCCAGATTTAACCATTTCTTAACCACCTATGATGTGTTTGGGGTCATTGTCTTGCTGGAAAACCCAACTATGTCCAAGACCAACCTTCTGGCTAATGATTTTAGGTTTTCCTGAAGAATGCGGAGGTAATCCTCCTTCTTATTCATTTAATTTACTTTGTCTAATGCAGCAGTTCTACGTGCATCAAAACAGCCCTAGAGCAGACTACTACCACCACCATGCATGAAGATAGGTTTGGTGTTCTTGGGGTTAAAGGCCTCACCTTCTGTCCTCCAAACATGTGTCTGGGAATTGCAGTCAAACGGCTAAATTTTGGCTTCATCTGACCACAGAACTTTCCTCAAAAAGGTGTTTTCTTTGTCTGTGTGATGAGTAGCAAACTTCAGTCAAACCCTAAGGCTTCTGGAGGAAGGGCTTCTTTCTGGCATGGTAAACTTTCAGCCCATGGTGATTTAAAGCTTGACTCTGGACACTGCTGTTCCAGCATCTTCTAGCTCAGAGGAGTCAGGAAGCTGTAGTCAATCGTAATCACTCCTGAGAAGTTAAGAGGGAATGCCACTCAGAAAATTTGAGGACCATGGCTTTCTACATCACCAGTGATAATTGAAGTTACCATTAGTGGTGGGACATGATTAAATAAATTAATCAAATTAATTAGAGGTGCTGTAATTAATTAATCACAATTAATTGCATTTTTGCGAAATAGCGAGTAACAGTAATAGTAATCCTTAATGATCAATAAATCTTGTTATGAATGACAGGTTCCCTGCAATCACACACCGTCAATGAATATCCTTTAATTAGTGGTGGGATGCGATTAAAAATAATTTATCTATAGACCATTGTAATTAATCACGATTGATCACATTTATGTCAAATAGCAATATTTGACACAATGAGCAAAGTTTTTCAATTCAAGTAAATTTTGGTTGATGACTGAATCGATAAATAGACCAATACTTGAACTTAAACAACAAAAATGTTTGTTTCATTTATATTTATCTGTGCATTTTTCATCTGTCTGCTACATTCACAGACAACATTCACATACTGCAAACTCAAAGTGCAATTATAGCGATTATATTCAACATTTTAAGACTTTTTGTAAACTCAAGCACTTTCTCTGTCTTGAAAAGTGGTCTATTGTGAGCTGGCTACACCATTTGCCAGGACTGTCATAGCTAATGTGTCCACAGGATCGTCAATTTCTCATCCCATTCATTGTCTACGTGAAAGACATTGCTTTGCATATTGGTTGTATTGTCGTTTCGAGCTGCGTTCCGGTGCATCTCCCCAGAGCTCATTTGCACAAAGTAGACTTGATTTCTACTTTATGCAAATTCGGTGCGGGCAGCAGAGGTCCAATGCATCGCAAAACTTTAGTCAAACGTTTACACTAGCCGTCGGTGAACTAAAATGATGACAGATGCATCAACAGATGCAACTGCACACATTATTTCTCACCTCAAATGCTTTTAGAAATAGCAGTCCAGTTTTTCTTCTAAAAACACTGTAAAAGACACTCCAATTAAAGGCTCCAGTGATGACAGTCAAATGCATTCCTGAGGCCAGAGTGGGTGACGTTGAATTCCATTTGAAACTGCTGACTGAGGACAACCATAGATATGATAAAACTGTAAGTCACGTCGGCGGTAATGACATCCAGTTAATGCCATTGGAGGTCACTAAACTTAATGTGGAATCGGTGTTTAAATTTGCAAAAACAATGCTAGACTCTGGACTCCCCCCCAATCTGATCAGTGATGATATTTATAGCTGCATATCATCAATCAACCGTTGGCTGTCAAGGTGGTGTCAAGAAAACAATGTAGGCTTAATAGATAACTGGAAAAGTTTCTGGGGAAAACCTGGTCTCATTAGTAGAAGCTGCACACATCCTACCATACACGGTGCAGCTCCTATTTTTAGGAATATGGACAAATTTAAAAAAACCAAACCTCTGACCATCCAGAGGTGAGACCAGGAAGCAGACGTTCAGTCTTTTATGCTTCTCTGCTGCTTCCCAAATGCTGTCACCCTCCCAGTATCCCATAGAGACTTTGTGTACCTTCCAAACACAGAGATTATCTAAATCTACAAATAACAGAAGAAGGGCTGTTCATTAGAACTTAATTGTGATTGCTACTACAACTTTATCAGAACCAACGAACGGGAGAATTAAATGTGGCTTATTAAAACTTTTAATTAATGATCTGATAACTGATCATCAAAATAACTTTCATCTCACTGAAATCTAATTGCAGCATGAAGAATATGTCAGTTGAAATGATTCAAAGTTTTGTAGAAGCTAAAATTCTGAATGTGAATTATCAGATTTCCTGAAGGCTATTTCAGTGTGCTTTCTGCTAAAAAGTTGCAGTTGAATCCTTAAATAGCTGCAGCACTAAAGAAGTAGCTTGTGCATATGCATTATGTAAAAGGAGCTGAGGTGATATTTGAAGCATAATAACTGAAAGCAGAGAAAGTCTCTTTTTAAAAAACATGAAAGCACTAACAGTTAGCTGATTGGGAAGACCTACAGAAGTGTGAGAAGCGTTATTTTAAGCCTAAGAGGAGTAAGAAATTTTTTAAGAAAAAATTTACTTGAACGGATGAATGAAGTTACAATATCAGCCACCATCTAAGTGTTAGTAGTAGCTAACGTGCTGAAGACAATTCAGCTGTACGCTGTAAGAAACTGGATTCATAAGCACTAAAGGTAATGCAACTGTTGAAGAAAAACATTTGATATGAATAAAAAAAAGTTTAAAAACTGATGAAAGTTTCAAAAAGTAAGGAAGACATCAAAAATTTAAATAGAAGCACAAATGTCCTAAATAAGATGGACATCTTGATGTTTATAACACATGCATAATTAAACACATGCACCACACAGTAACACACAACTCCTTCCCTCTCTTTTAAGGTTATAGACACATAGCAAGAATCTGCTGACTGTTTCAATTCCCTCACCAGTGTTTTACCATTTTCATGCTGCAATTATAAATAGATCATACATGAAGCTGCCTCATTATTGTGCACATAAATGTTTTTCTTTGACCCTGTTGAGAAGCGATTTAGGTGAGGGGCTGGCTGCTTTCCATGATCAGAGAGCTGTCATCTGTCTTCTTCCCCAGTTTAGTCCCTGTGTGACTGCTTTTTTCTCTGTCATCTGTTACCTTCCCCCACAACAGGAACACTAAAATTACGGTTTTCCCCTTTAACTCGTCCTCACCCTATCTCTTTTCTCCTCATATACTTTAATAATCAGTTATTACATGTTCCATTTCCCTTTACTTCTCAGTTCCTCAGCAGCACTATAAACACACTTAACCAGCCCAGAAGAGAAATAAAGATCTCTTTATTTCTCTTCTGGGCTGGTTAAGTGTGTTTATAGTGCTGCTGAATAATTGAAGAAGATCATTGTTTGTTATTTTTCAATTTTCTGACCATTAACCCCCCCACTGTGCACAAAATACTACTGATATTCTGGCCCTGCTGTTAAATCATAACTTTCTCAGGAGGCACAACTGGCTCTTTGTGGATATCTGCTGGAGAATCCTCTGCACTTAAGTCATGTCAGTATGTACCAGGGGCTGAACACACATACATGTACAATGATAATATTCTTATATTTAAGGGCATATCTTTCAATTTAATTAATTATTTTTTTGGATTCTGTAGCTTCTGCACTTGGTCTTTTTGTGTTAGTGTATGTGCACATTATGTTTAGTTGGCACTATAAGTTCAACATACTGAGTTTGGTGTGAATTAAGGTGTATGCTGTCTATTTGCCTGAACTAAAAGGAACCAGTGATGTATTCTTCACTTCTGAAATCCATTACAGCATCTTCTCATGTTTATATTTATTATATACAGAGGAGCAAAGCCACCATGTTGGCTACTCTTCACTACTCTCTTTACAAAGTGAATATACAGGAAAGTAAAACTGTGCACAACTAAGAAATGACTGAAAATACTGATTGGCTAGAAAGCAGGAAAAAGACATCATTATTTGGTCTGAGTTCATGATCTCCGTGATGTTTTTTTCCATTTTTTGTCTTTGTCTTAAATGTCTTTTCATTCACGGAGCTGTGTCAGTGAATATTCCCTCCATAAAAATACAGTGAATCAATTTAAATTTGAATGTGAGCATTTTATTGTCTAAATCCCATAAAATAATATAAACCTGTTAAACATACATGGGGCGCCCTGGTGGCTCAACAGGTTGACGGGGTGACCCATAAACAGGGGCTATAGTCCCCGAAGCAGCAATCATGGGTTCGTGTCCGACCCATGGCCATTTGCTGCATGTTCTACCCCCACTCTTTTCCCCGTGTTTCCTGTCTCTCTCCACTGTCTCAGCAGTATTTAGACGTCTGCCACTCATGAAAACGTATATTCGCTCTAAAAAATACAGTCATTTCCACAGCAAAATTGTAAACCAAGGTATAGAATGAAGTCATAAACACAAAAAATCAAGGTAAATGCTTGCAGATCAACTTTTTGAATTAAATTAAAATCTGCAAAAATTAGCACACATAGATTCTGGATCTTAAATTCACCTGTTTTAGTTTTCTTTGCTTCCACATGCAGTAACTAATGGAACATGTCAAGTCAAGAATAAAACACTCGACAATGCACATATTAGGAAAAGCAAGTTGCCATTTGCCTCTGGGATATAACAAGTCCGATGCTTATTATAAATGAAATTTCACATAGCTTATATAAGAGTTGATACAGCAGTATATCAGGCTGACAATGAACTTTTGTTGAAAGTCAGATATTGACCAGTTAGTCTCTGCATAGACAGCGAATTCAAAATGTACAGCAACATCACATATACATTAACAACATCAACATTGTTGGAAATATGCTTACCCTTCGCTCTTAAGATGTGTAATGTCTGTACATTGGGTACACATACAACTAAAACATCGAACTGAACTTGCTATGTTACCATGGGACTAACCTGAGAATCGATACTCAAATATCATAAATGTCAAATGCTACCTTTTAAGTTATACAGTTAAAATTGATCTTAAACATTGCAAAAATAATTACAGACCATACGTTCTCTCCCGTTTTGATTGGGATTTCACTTGACCCTAACTTTGATGTCCTGGCCTCGCTGAGCACTATAGTTGTTGACAGTAACCCAGCTATTCAGGTAGCTAAACACTTTCCCATCCATCCGCCAAGAAGCACACGATTTGGATCTTTAGCAGGTTTTAATGAGCAAAGTGTAAAACTGAAACACAAAATACAGCAAAATTACCGAAAAGTAGGTGCAAAGTTGCTATCTTAAAGCAAACATGGTGTAAGACCTCAAAATAATAACCTTTAAACACAGAAAATAACACAAATACTTACAGACAATGCCATTCTGAGCCTAGCTCAAAGACAGGAAAAAAATGCTGCTCCTCGAGCACATGTCCAGACTGACTCTTCCCTATAAACAAGCTGCGGTACTAACTTTCGCCACTAGGTGGCCTCCTTGAACAACATTACAACAAACTGATTCCATTACACTCCCCACCTGGCGTCTTTAAGAGATGCCACTATATTAAATGTCCATACAAGAGGGAGATAACAGGAGAATGAGTTCCGAAATTGGTCGATTGAATATTTTTATGCTTTCTTTTCACACAACTTTTACATCCGCTTTTCTTACTAGTCCGTCCTTGCTGGGATATGTCTTCACAATGAGACCCATCGGCCATTCATTGCGTTTGACATTCAAGTCCTTCAGGAGAACGACTTCTCCTTCCTTGAGGTTTGGTTTCTTTGTGAGCCACTTTTGCCGGCCTTGTATGGTGCAGAGATATTCTTTTCGCCATCTCGACCAAAAGGCATTGGCTAATACCTGAACTCTTTTCCACTGACTCTTGAACTTGTCCTTGTCCGAAAGGTCATCTGGAACAGGAGGGGAAGCCCGTGTTTTCTGTGTCAGAAGCAGAGCTGGAGTTAGGTTCAGAGGAGCTTCTGGGTCAGTAGAAATTGATACGAAGGGTCTGGCATTGACTATGGCTGCAATCTCGGCCATAAGGGTCACCAAGACTTCGTGAGTGAGCTGGAATTGTTTCACATCCAGAAGTAAAGCGTCTAAAATTCGACGGGAAACGCCAATCATTCGTTCCCATGTCCCACCCATGTGAGAGGCATGGGGTGGGTTAAACTCCCAAGTACATCTCTGTTCAGTTAGATAGTCCTTGATTGTCGGGTCAGCATTCTGTGGTGACAGCTTCAGCTCATTACAAGCGCCAATAAAATTAGTCCCTCTGTCTGACCTTAGTTGGTTGGCAGGTCCGCGAATAGAAAAGAACCTCCGAAGGGCGTTGATGAAGCTGGAGGCGCTCATAGTTTCCACAACTTCGATGTGGATAGCTCAAGTGGACATACACGTAAACAACACTGCCCACCTCTTGTTGTTTGTAGAGGCCAACCTCTACATGTGCGTCTTGTCACTATTTCCCAAGGACCAAAGACAACTAAGCCCACATACGAGAAGGGGGGATCCATTTTGAGCCTTTCTTCAGGTAAATCAGACATGAGCTGGTGCTCGCACAATCCACGCAGCTTTTTGCAGTGAACACACTTGTGGATGTGGTTGCTTATGAGACGCTTTCCTCCGACTAACCACAGGCCGCTGGCACGTATGGCTCCTTCTGTTAGATGTCTTCCTTGGTGTTTCACTCTCTGATGATGATAGCGCACAAGCAGAGTCGCAATGTGGTGTTTGTTGGGAATTATGACAGGATTTGTCTCATTCTTGTGTAACTGTGAGTGACATAAACGACCTCCTACTCTCAGAAGACCTTCACCGTCAAGGAATGGGTTGAGCTTGAGAATGGGACTGTTCTTTGGCAGACTTCTATCTTTCTTAATGGCTGCAACTTCTTGTTTGTAACACTCTTGTTGTACTGTAAGAAAGATCAAGCGCTCTGCCTTGTCCATCTCCGATGGTGAGATATTGTTGCAGTAATGCCAGCCACTACAACTGTCACTATTTTTGTTGGAGAAATTTCGAGTAATATGAATGAGTCTGGCAACTGCTTTCAGAAGAAATCTCCAACTTGAAAAATGTTGATAACGACTTGAGAATGACTTTGCTGATATCTCTGATACCACACTGGTGGTGTTTGCTCTTACTTCATCGTCATTGTCTGGATTAACAAGCATGTAGCGCTCGTCTAAACTGCTCTTTGTCGTGTCCCGTTCTGTGAGAAATTTTGGTCCTGTTAACCAGAGTGTGGTGATCAACTCCTCTGCTGCAACTGACCTTGATCCACAATCTGCAGGGTTTTGCTCTATAGGCACAAATGTCCATTGGTTAGGTTGGGATATTTGTCTGATGCGTTGCACTCTGTTACTGACAAACACATAAAACCTCCTTTGCTCATTGTGAATGTAGCCCAAGACTACTTTGCTGTCAGTAAAGTATCTGACGGCATCCAACTTCAGGTCAGTTTCATGGATGATGGTTTCAGCTACGTCCACAGCTAAGACAGCTGCACAGAGCTCTAATCTGGGAACTGTTAACTCAGGTTGAGGAGCGAGTTTCGCTTTACCTAAGACAAATCCCACTTCATGATGGCCGTCAGCATGCGTAGTTCTTAAGTATGCAACGGCAGCGATTGCCCGTACTGATGCATCTGAGAAAATGTAGAGCTCCATTGCCTTGGCTTGGGTAACTGGAAACTGGGCATATGTTCGTGGAATATACGGTCTTTAAGTACTGAGAGGGACTCCTGCCATCTTCTCCATTCATCATATTTTATTTGAGGCAGGGGAGCATCCCACTCAACATTTTCGGTTGTAATGTCTCTGAGAATCATTCTTCCTTTGATTGTGATTGGAGCTAAGAAGCCCAAGGGGTCAAACAAGCTGTTCACTGTGGACAGCACACCACGTCTTGTGAATGGTTTGGGATTCTCAGGGACCTTGAAGGTAAAGGTGTCGGTCATAATGTTCCAGATGACACCGAGACTACGTTGTACAGGAAGGTCGTCTGCAAACAGGTCTAAATCTTTAATGTCCTTGGCTCTGTCCTCAACTGGGAAGTGGTTGATAACATTCACACTGTTAGATGCAATCTTGTGTAATCGCAGATTAGAGATAGCTAACATCTCTTGAAGCTGCCCAACTCTTTTTGTAGCCTCAGTTTCAGACGTGAATGACAGCAGCGCATCATCCATGTAAAAATGTCTCTCCACTAGTTGGCTTGTTTCACTGCCATAGAATGGCTCCATTTCCTTTGCGGCTCTTCTGAGTCCATAAATCGCGATTGCAGGGGATGGACTGTTTCCAAATATGTGGACTCTCATGCGGTATTCAACCACCTCATTGTCCGGATTGTTTTCACGGTACCACAGAAAACGAAGCATGTCTCTGCAGTCTTCACGGACCACAAAGCAGTGGAACATCTGCTCTATGTCGGCCAGCACACCTATGGGTCCTGTCCTCGATCTCATCAGAACCCCCCAGGAGGCTGTTGTTGAGGTCTGGGCCCTGCAGCAGAATGTCGTTAAGAGAGACTCCATCATATTGAGCAGATGAATCGAACGCAACACGTATTTGGCTGAGTTTTTGAGGATGATAGACTCCGAAGGTAGGTAAATACCATCTTTCCTTCTTCAAGTGGCGGTGCAAGCTCTGTATGATGACTGTCCAATAATTTTTGCATGAACTCAAAAAAGTGTCTTTTCATCTCAGGTTTCTTTTGAAAATTTCACTCCAGTGAGGCAAAACGTTTCAAAGCATATTCTCGGTTGTCAGGAAGCTTGCGACGAGGATGCCTGAATGGTAAGGGGCCACCCAACTATTTGAATCATCTTGAAAGAAGCTTTTCTCCATTATTTCCATAAAGAGCTTGTCTTCAATAGAGGGCGCTATTCGGTGATCATGAATCGTCCTTGAGAAGGTTGATGAAGTGCCAGCCTCATCTCCATAATAGTCTCTTATTTTGATTTTGTTTTCACACTCTAAGAATATAGATGGTCTTCTGTTGTCAAATATGCATGTCTTCATGCTGCTCACTGTTGGAGGTCCATGCATGCCATTGACGCACACATCACCTACAATTACCCAACCAAGGTCAAGTTTTTGTGCGAATGGTTCATTATTCAAGCCATTTATCTGTTTACGCACCTTGTGTAGTCTGAGCAGATCTCCCAATGAGTATGAGAATCTCAGCATTGGGGTCGAGAGGAGGGATTTCTGATGCTACTCCCTTCAGATGTGTGTGATGATAAGCTGCTTCAGGTGTTGGGATCTTCCCTCTATTGTTGGGGACATTATCACATTCTATCAATGTTGGAAGGTGTAAACAAGTTTTCTTGTCCAGAGATTCTATGACATAGCCATGAGCTCTTCTTCCATATGCCTGTGTAGCACCCATGCAAGTCGTTATATTGTAAGGTGCTTCAGTCCCATGAATGTCAAACATGTCGAAAAACTCACTCCTGGCCAGGGAGAGGTTGCTCTGGTCGTCTAAAACTACATACATCCTCTTACTTTTGTTGCATTGGCCAGAGAGATACACATTAACCAGAGTAATCTTGGAGATGATTTACCGCTACTGCCCACACCACAGACTTTAGTGCAGCTTGAGGAGATTTCTTCTTTTGTACCTTCCTCCCCGCCATCCTCTGGGTGCGGCAGAGGCTGAGGTGCAGCTTGGACTGAGTTAGTGCTGGTGACATGCATAGCACTAATGTGTCTGTCACTTCCACATTCCAAACATTTGATTTGAGCTTGACAGTTCTTTGCTTGGTGGTTTGTTGAAGCACAGCACTGATAGCACGTCATGTGTTCTTTGAGAATCTTTTTACGATCATCCAGAGTCATTTTTACAAATCCTCGGCACTTACTCAAGGGATGAGGCTTGCTATGAATAGGGCATTGCTTTTCTGGATTTACTAGGTTGGTTTTCTAAGTTTTGGAGGATGCGTTTGTTTGACTTTGTACAATATTTGTTTTATTGACTGAGACTGGGTGTCTGACTGGACCGTACCTTTCTTTCCTCTGTGGAGGGCTGGTGAGGAAAGAAGTTTGAAGCTGGGGTCATTCCTATTTTCAGCTTCTCTGCAAACAAATTCTTTGAAGAAGGAAAATGGTGGGAAAGACACATCAAAGTTCCTTTTATATTTTGAACCTTGTGACATCCAGCGCTCCTGGACTGGGTATGGCAACTTCTCCACAATTGTTTGCACACCTCTTGATGTGTCCAAATATGCCAACCCGCATAACTTGCCATCTTGTTTTGCAATGTCCAGCTCTTGGAGAAGATCGGCTAATTCCTGAAGCTTGCGACTGTCTTTGGACTGAATTTTTGGAAAGGATTCTACTCTGGAAAAGAGGGCACTTTCGATAGCCTCAGGAGAACCATAAATTTTATCAAGCCTTGCCCATATTGCTTTTAGTCCAATGAAAGGCTGGTTTGCATTGACAGCTCTTATTCTAACTACATGCTCACTTGACTCTTTACCGAGCCATTTCACCATCAGGTCAATCTCTTCACTGGGTGACAGTCCAAGTGGATTTATGACATTGATGAATGAAGCTCGCCATGCTTGGTAATGTTCTGGAGTGTCATCAAATTTGGTTAGGCCTGAAGTTATACCTTGATTGCGTGCCAAACACCTTGCCAGATCGATGGTGTTGTTCTCTGGGCTTATAGGATTAGTTTGTAAAGCTGCTTGATTCAGAGGTAAGGACTGCTGCATAATTGGATAACTATTAGGGTATGTGACTCCCTCTTTAACAAGAGAGTTAGGAGGTTGTTGAACATCTCCTGCTCTGTTCTGCATACCTCTGGGATGAGGAGCAAACTCGTTTGATGTTAAGTGGCATGATAAGCTTGGAGGAGAAGCACTTCTATTGCTCTTGGGAACATACTGACCGAAGTTAGATGACTGCGGATTTACATAGTCTGCTGTCCTTTCCTGTGTTTGTATTGCCAAGGATTCAAGATCTGCTAACTCATGGTAGCTTCCTGCCTCTATGTCCGCTGCTGCGGCCTCTAGTACAGCTGCCTCTGCATCTGCTGCTTTAGCTTCCTTCTTGTAAATTTAGTGCACGTAGCGAAGCTTCAAGTTTGGTCTTTTCAATCTGAATACTTGTCTCTTCATCCAAGAACTGTAGTTTAGCTTTAGCGGCTTCTGCTTTAGCTCTTGCTTTAGCTGCAGCTAGACTAGCTGTTGTGCTAACAGATCTGCGTGAGATTTTAGAGCTGACAGTTCATGCTGAACCTGACTCAAACATGTCCTTATCTTCTTTATCACTTGCCTTTGAATCTTTGTCTGTGTTATCCATGGTGCAGATAAGTTGTTGCTTTTCCTTGTATCTTCTGTATGGAACGTCTTTTTACTGTCCTGGCCTCGCTGAGCACTATAGTTGTTGACAGTAACCCAGCTATTCAGGTAGCTAAACACTTTCCCATCCATCCACCAAGAAGCACACAATTTGGATCTTTAGCAGGTTTTAATGAGCAAAGTGTAAAACTGAAACACACAAAATACAGCAAAATTACCAAAAAGTAGGTGCAAAGTTGCTATCTTAAAGCAAACATGGTGTAAGACCTCAAAATAATAACATTTAAACACAGAAAATAACATAAATACTTACAGACGATGCCATTCTGAGCCTAGCTCAAAGAAAAGACAGGGAAAAAATGCTGCTCCTCGAGCACATGTCCAGACTGACCCTTCCCTATAAAGAAGCTGCAGTACTAACTTTCGCCACTAGGTGGCCTCCTTGAACAACATTACAACGAACTGATTCCATTACATTTGAAATTCTTCACGTTTAGAGCTTTTTAAAATACCCATATATTGGGATCCCAGGTGATCACAGCCAAAAATATTCCAGTGCAGTTTTAATGGATGGAACTAAATAGTGAGTTCACTTTTGCCATGGGTCCTAATTCAAAGTAGTATTCAAAGTATTTAAAGCACTTTGAAAAATCATATAAATCAGGGGCAGTCTTGAGTTTCCAATGACTCTTATACCTCTGAATCAATCATGCATTTTGGATTCTTCATAGATTCATAACAGGTCTTCTGGAAATATAACAAAATCTGCTGGGTCAAAATATACATACAGCAATGCCAATATTTGGTTAAACATCCCTTGACCATTTTCCCCTCAACTAGATGCTTTTTGTTAGCCACACACAAGCATTTGCGAACCTTCTGGCTGATGATTTTAGGTTTTCCTGAAGAATGTGAAGGTAATCCCCTCCTGTGTAAAGCACCAGAACACTGGTACCAAAACAGCCCCAAAGCATCACATTACCCCCATCATACTTGACAGTAGGTTCAATTTGATTCAATTTGATTTATATAGTACCTATATAGTACTATTCACAGCATATGTCATCTCATAGCACTTAACATAGTAAGGTAAAGACTATTCAGAGAATCCAACAATCTAAAATTCCCTTTGGACTTCCTATGAGTAAGCAGATATGTTCTTGGGGTTAAAGGCCCACATCTTTCCCCCTCCAAAAATATTTCTGGTCATTGTGGGCAAATAGCTAAATTTTATTATTTTCCTCCAGAAGCAATTTTTCTTTTCCCTGTGATCAGATGCAAATCCAGCCTTAAGGTGTCGCTTCTAGGGGAAAAGCTCTCCTTCTGTATTCCAGCAGCTTCTAATTCACCACAGATCTGCTTTTTGGTGGTTCTTGATTGACTCGTGACCATTCTGACCAGTTGTCTCTCAGCAGCAGGTGATAGCTTCTGTTTTATTCTGATTTTGGCAGTGACATAACTGTACCATGCACTTAGTACTTAGAGACTGTTTTTTTGTTTGTTTTGATGTTTTTTTCACAGATGATTTTGCGATCTGTTGCTGCTTTGAAATGGCTCCAACTGATTTTTCTGACTTGTTCAAATCAACAATTTGCTTTTTCAGATCTGTACTCACCTCCTCAGATTTTCCCACTGCAGTGCTTGTGGCTGACTGTAATCAGTGTATCAAATACACCCTATTTAAATTGGCTCAGATGACCTGCAGAGGAGTCAGCAGCTGCACTTAATCAAAACCACTCACGAAGTTAAGCTTTTATTTTAAAGCAACTGTAAAAAATTAGCATCAACCTGGGTTAATTGAAAGAAGGGTCATCTTTGGCTAACAAAATGCAACTCAGAACTCACAGAGGACAACAACAATAAAAATAATAATAATATTAACAATAACAACAACAATAACAATAATAATCAATCAATCAATCAATCAATCAATCAATCAATCACCAACTTCTCTAACAGTTGGCTATTTCCCTAGGCACAACTTGTGACATGGCTGTCTGTGCAAAAGCAAAGTATCTGGTTTCATGGCAGTATATTATCGGAAATGGAAACCTATTTAAGCGCAATATATACCAGTCAATCAATTAATGCTGTCTGGTTAACCTCTGCTTAGATCAGGTGATGACAACTGAGCAAGTTCAAGGTTCTAGACTAGACTGGAAGTGTCAATGCCCTATCTTTCCCTTTAAAGAAAGCGGTTCAGATGTTCATTCAAATTTAACAACTCCTTCCTTTGGCAATGCTCCACTTCTCCACCAAGTTTCCTGAAATTTCACAAAAGTTGTTTAGACGGACAAAACAACTTTTTAAAAGCATACCTATTTGTAGACATAGGAGACAAATTTCCTTATTCTCAGCCAGTGTTTTCCCTCAGATTATTGTCATTAGCTGGGGATAAAGTTTGTCTGGAGGCAGGCTGGAGCTTAGAGGAAAACTTTAGTCATGACAGCAGTAATAGAAATGGCTGGCAGGGGGAGAGCCAAGAAAGCTCATTAACTGTAATGAACTGGAAATTTACTCTGATTATTTTTTCTAGCAGTTTTGCACAGATTACTCTGTGTGGCAGTGCATACTACTATACCACACTGTCTGAAATTAGAGATAACTGTAAATAGTTTTAATGCAAAAATCTTGCATAAAGCTTGATCCTTGAAGAGTTTAATGGTACATCATTGGCTAAACAGTAACAGTACTATCTAAATAATTTTGCTCCCACAAAACTGAGTCAGCCAACAAACAAGCTGTGTGCATACTTTAAGGCCAGTTATAAATTAAACTTCATTCTGTGACACCTACAGCTGAGAGGACTCCATCAAACTGTACTTAACTGACTTCATCAGTTTATAAGTACATGATAAACACAGCTAATGTATTATATCTAC
This sequence comes from Amphiprion ocellaris, assembly GCF_022539595.1. NCBI lineage: Eukaryota > Metazoa > Chordata > Actinopteri > Pomacentridae > Amphiprion > Amphiprion ocellaris. The sequence continues at coordinate 23,928,272 of NC_072780.1, read as the reverse complement.
AGTCACTCTATAAGGCGATGAAAAAGTAATCACTGGGAACATGATTTTAAATAAATATATTTAAACAGTCATACAAGATCAGGCCTTTCAAACATTTCATTCCATTTGTAGAATTCATCAGTATGAGGCTGACATTTTTGCTTTGTAAATCTTCATTTGTAAAGATCTTCTCTGTTATGTAAATCAAAAACATTCTTTGTAGACATCCATCACAGTTCACAGAGCAACATGTTTGCTTAACTTGATCCAGGTGACACCTTGAAGCACTGTAGTTTTGTGTACAGGAATTAATAGTGACACTTGAGTCACTTACACTTTGCCAGATACGGTACTTCTGGCCATCTGGATAAACTGTTCAACAATCCAGCTCATGTTTCATGCCATGTTGAATTTTAATTCCCCATGTCCCCAGATCAGGGCAGAACACTTACTTCAGTTAATTCAGTGTTATTACAACTGATGGCCGAAGTGTACTTTCCCCTTTAACAGGAAGCCTGTTTATCTATCCCTGAAACAAAAAGAAGCAGATTCCATCAGAGCACAGCGTTTGACAAAATCAGTGGATCAATTAAACACAAGGATGTGTTCGTTCTGATTGTGTTAAAGTGCCTATTGTACGCAGTTATTGTTGATTTGATTTTCTCTGCTGCTCTATGTGGTTATTGCTGTCATGTAAAGATTCGTTAGTGTGATAGTCTGATACACCTGCCAACCCTCCCTGTTAGTCCTGACTGCAGTGTCAGTCCCGCAAAGTGTCAATCACTGTCAGCCTCTGCAATTCACAGTCCTGCAAACTTGTCTACCACCTCTCAGTCAGGACACTTTCTCTGTGCACTCTCTCAAGTTCTTCTGTGATCCGTCATCATATACTCACAATTAACCTCTCTTCTGCTGATGATCACAGACTAACACTTCTGTGGTGCTGCTTAACAAAACTCTCTTGCTTCACTTTACTAACCTCTCCCTTCTCTTGGGGGGTCATCTCTTGCTGGGGCCTATCGCACATGACCTCCCTGCTGACTGGCCTCTCATGAGGCTTCCTGTCGCGGTCCCATTCCTCACCTAGGACACTCCCAGCATCACTCAGGTCACCCAAGTGCTCCACCGAATCACATTTTTCCAGGTCGGAGGTGACGGTCTGTAAGCTGATGACTGACAAACTGTCTGAGCTGGCTTGCTCCGCCTCCAACCTCTCCCTCTGGCCCCAGCCGCTCTCTCTGTGCCTCTCCACCCACAGCCTGGTTTTCTCTCCACCGGCCCAGTCGCTCTGTATTCCACTGACTCCCACGTAGCTGCTGACTTGAATCCCAGTGGCGGCTCTGACCTCAGCTTCCGCACCTACAGGGGAACTCCGCCCCCCACAGATTGCAGTATGTCCCATGGTGGCCCTGTTTTGCCCCCTCTGTGCATGGATCTGTTCGCTTATCTGCTCCAAGTTTCGCAGGGCCACAGAATAACGTGTTTTAACCTTTGCCACCTGCCCCTCCAGCTGTACTACTTTAGCCTTATGTTCCTGAAAAACAGTTAACAGAAAGTTAGCATGGCTCACAGAGACACATTCAAATATTTTTAGACAGCAATGGAAAGTTTTTTTAAGTTGATAATTTCATTTTTCTTTAAATATGTCTTGTTTTAGGCAATTAAATTGTGTGAACACAACTTCTAATGCCATAAGACAACACCTTCATTGTACATTATTCTGTGCTAACGCGCAACTAAACTTACAGTACAAAGTGATATTTGAAACTGCGTGGACTGATTATGTGGCATTGAACAAGCATACTGATGGCAGTGTATAAAGATACTACTGTAAACTTGTTAACAAAAAGTTGTGTACACATCTAAATACACATCTAAATACACAGCTACCCATTTTTGGGTGTTCTGTTTGTGCCTACAAACAAACTAATTAACACTAAGGAAAGTCAGAGTTCTCTTAGAGTTAAACTATATCTGACTAGGCACTACAAAGTAGAGAAGTGCCCTCAAAGGTAGGACAGTAATTATAAGGTGATATTAAATAGATTTAGCTCTATATCATAAAAAAAAATAAAAATACAGTAACTTAAACCACGGCATTTCCAACTCTGCTGCAAAACAGTCATCACCCAAAGGTATTAGATTTGGTTCAAATTTCACTCCTCTGCAGGAGTCATGAATGCATGCCCTGTTGCTTTCCATTCTTTGAAAATAAATGTAGTTCATGTTTGTATGTCTTTTGGTTCAGACAGCTGGATTCTCCAGTAAAGAGTGAGACACAGCAGCACAGTGTTACCTCCCCTCCTGAACTCACTTAACTTTTAACTTTACTTAAAAAACATCATCAGAAACAGTCTGGTTTTAGGAAACAACAACTTATAAAAACTAGCTTTGTCAACTGATTGCATTAAACAAATTTCAATACAATGAATACACCCAACATACATCGATAAAAATCAGGAAGTAAAAAAAATGTGTTGCTGTCTATTTGTCAAAAAACGGATGAAAATTCATAAGCTATGTGAAAGTAGAATTTATAGCAGAGCTGCTGAATTGGATCACACTAGATTAGATGTTCCTAATAAAGTGTTCAGTGGATGTACATTAGCATATACTGACATTCAAGCTCACCAAATCTGTCACAAACAAATATCTGCATTCAATGCTTCATATTTAGTCCCGTCAACTTGGATCAAATTCGTATTTCAAAAAAGAAAATAACTCAGAGCAGCTGCAAAGCTGCAGGCCAAGTGGGACATTTTCAAACTTCACATGAAAGACACTCAAGGTTGAATGCTTTCACTTTGTGATGCCTCTCAGCCATCTGTATGTAAGGTAAATCACATCTATTCCAGTGGATGTGATTTTGCAGAGTGTTTAAACATTTCAGCTGAAACTAGCAACAGATAAAGAATATAAAAAGCTGCAGAATCTTTTGGAGTATCACAGAGCCTGTGTTGCTGCTCATTCTTGTTTTCGTAGGTTTCAAGTCTTAAATCATTTTGTAGTTTCCAGTATGAATGCACGCTGTCAGTGGTATATAATATAATAATGTTAAAAATTAATTGATGGTACATACCTCCAAAATATGATTAAATTGAGCCTTGAGTTCAAAGTAAGGTTTGGACTTGAGGATGACCTTCTTCAGGGCTTTCTGGAGGGTCTGGACTCGAGCCTCTGCATCCTGACAGAGCTGAGTAACTCGCTGATGCTCCCGCTCACTGCAAAGACGCTCCTCTTCCGCCTCATTCACCTGACCAGCACAGGCAATATGACTGTGAGCAGGCATGTTGCACAATCACATAAATCAGACTTTACTGCTCATTCTACAGGCCTTTTATGTCTCTAAATTTATGAGTTGGGAGAGGTCATTGAGCATTATAGATATATGTGGCTTTATATAATCGGCATAGCAAGGAAAACTAGCACTATGTTTGTAAATGATGTCACCATAGGAGAGGTAAATAGATAAGGAAAACATAGGGTCGTGGAGTGGCACATGAGACTTCACAAAATTCAGAAACTGTATATAATAGAGCAGCTCCAAATATATAGTAATTAGTAAATTGTTGACAGTTCCCCTCTTTGTACTAAGAGTGCACTGACAGAAAAATTATAATTTCTTAACTTTCCTGTTATTGCTAGAGACATCTACTGTCAACTATAACCTCTGATAAATTTCTGTTAGGTATCACAGCCACTACTGAGCCACTACTTTGTGTACAGTGTAAGATTAGCTTTTCTAAAAGAACACTGTGTGGCCAAATGCCAGTGTAAATCTTCTGTTGTCCAGTTAAATTGTGTATGCCCCTTTTACTGGTGCACGCTTGCTATCAGAACCTGAGATAAGTAGGTCAAAGAAATACTATAGAGTACAAGAAGTACAGAGCAGTGGAAGGACGCATTTAATCACTGGATAACAGGGGAATGAGGGACTCTGCCCTCACTGAAGAACTTGAGAACAAACAGAGTCTGGTACAAATAAACAGTTGGGTGACCCATTGCAAAGGTAGGGTTGAGCAGCCCATGGAACTGCAACTACAACACACAAATAAAGAATGATCATGTCTGGGTCAAGGGATGATGTTTCAGGAGCATACTAGCACAAGAGGGTGTCAGGCTTAATGTTTCAGCATTCGGGGTATTAAGAAAGAGTAAAATTGAATTTTCTACAAACAGATTCCACTGTTTGTATGAGGCAGAGATCGTGATCAGTCCATAATACAAATGGTTATTAAGCCACCTGCAGCAGTACCTCCGTTCCTCTAGAGCAAGTTTGGCTGCCAAGAGTTGCTGGTTTTTGATGTTGTAACTGTGTTCAACTGGAAAGAGTTGCCTTGAAAGGAAGACAAGAATGTGATTTCTAATTCTCTCCTGATCACCGAGACAACACATCGCAGAAGATGGAAGTGCCCAACTATACCACAAAGTCTATAGAAGGGTCAGTTGTAAAACTTTTCTTAACTCTAGAAACTCATGTTCCACTTCTGATGACCAGGTTAAAGGAATCACCAGGCGAATGGAAGGAAGTGAGACTGGTTTGTGGTTCCTGCAGTGCCTGATAGACATGAGAAATGTGGTCAGATAGATTTTCAGAAAAAAGTCCGGATATCAGTAAGGTACACAAACACAAACCAATTAAGGAAGCCTCGAGGGCACACTAGAGCCTGGAAGACTGCAGGGGCATCGGTAAGAAGGGCATATACAGAGTTCTCAAAATGTCCAAGTGGGATGTTGAATGTTGTCTTTCACTCATTCCTCTCACAAATCCACACTAGGTGGTAGGCACTGCAGAGATCCAGCTTGGTAAACACTTTCGTTCCCTGCAATGGCTCAAAAGATGAGCTGAATAGGGATGGAGGATATTTATTCTTTATTGTGATACTATTTATACATCTATAATCAATGCAGTGACAAAGAGTGCAAGAGTGGAGAAAGAGGAATGCCAAAGACTTGTTGATATTTTTTTCCAAACCCTGTTCTGGATGGGAGAGATTATACAAAGGGCTAGCAGGCAAAGTAGCACCGGGAAAGAGATCTATAGCAATTCAAATAGCCTGTGAGGAGGTAAAGAGAGAGCCAAATCATTTCTAAACACTTCATCTGAGTCACGGTAGTGGGCTGGAATGGAGGACAAATCTGGTGGTTCAGGGGAAGATGGAGCTGCAGCATTGTCTTGTGGATGTAAGGCAGACTACAAGCAGGTTGCATGACAAGAAGAGCTCCAGCTGGCTATTTTATTCATTGACCAATCAATGTAGAGGTTATGGAGGTTTAACCAGATGTGAGCTGAAGAAGGGAAGGTGAGTCTTTATACACCAGGAAAGACAGGGCCCAGTCTTCCTTAAAGGAATAGGAGAGTCCAGGGTGATGTGAGTGTTTGGATGCCCTATCTGCTCCCAGCACTTCTGCCAGCGGTTATCAATACTAATGGCAAGAGAGATCAAGGCATTAGGATTAGCCGATTGAGGCTGAGGGTGGAGAAGAGAAGGGAGCAGCAGAGCCTGAGGTAGGGTTTGGTGAAGGTGTTACACAAAATTAGGTAGAATGATCTGGAAAAGATTTGAGCGTTGAGCCAACGATTCGTGCAGCTGGAGGTTGATTCAAAATGGGGCTCAGGTGTGTGCAGTGATTGCCGCTAGGAACATCCCAATCATTATGCTTAGATCAGGTAGATCAAGGCAGTTTTTAACTGATGGTATCAAAGGTAAATCTGATCATTTATTTAAGTTGCTGTTGTAAATTTAAAATTTATGCAATTTCAAAAATATTCTTAATAAATACAGCATTATCATACAATAATGGACTAATTTGTGTTGCAAACTGAGTACATTAGACATTGTTCTGTAAAGATATTGCTTTTTTTAATCCACATGGATGATGCAAAATCTGCTGACATATATGCCACTGAGATTTAGTATCACTACCTCAGTTGAGTGAGCTTGATTAAACACTGGTTAATTAAACACATTAAACGGAGGCCATTTAGCATCACAGAAGGCTTTGTCATGTACCCCTTCACTAGCTAATCCCCCATAATACTGCCTGCCTTCTCTGGTAGCTACAGTATTAAACAGTAAGGCTCACTTGATGGTGCAGTTAAGTACTACAGTTAATCTACAATACTTAAAGTGTTTATTATCTAGGAAAATCACATTGGGAAATACTAAAAATTAAATGGCTTGGATCACATTGGGGGCAAAAAACTTGATCAGAACATCCCTAACTGCTACCAGTGAAAGTGGGACAGGAACGCCCAGACAGGGAGAGAGAATGGACAGGAAACACAGGGAAGGGTAAAAAGTAGTGAGACACTGCCAAAATTATGACACAAACTGAGTCAATTGCATAACATACTGCTGAACAGGGTCATGTTGTAGAGCTAATATATTATATAACATATTTTTATTGATCTGTAATATTACAAATGTCAGCATTATTTTCACAGACCTGCTTGGTAGTGCAATTATACAGTAACTATCCCACCAGTGTGATCTTTTCCTGTATCCATTGCTAACAAGTATCTGCACCAACTGTCTGTTTTTCTATTCATGTAAACTCATAGAAGAAATTCTCAGATGCTGGTCTCTGTTCAAAAGATCTGCCAGATTTCATTGATAATCCCCATAAAAACTGCATCAAACTTTAAGAGTCACTGAGAAGGCAGGGTGGGTACCTTGGCAGTGGCGTGGTTAAGCATCTCCTGCCAGGTTGGGTCCATGGTGTTCCTGTCAGCCAAGAGGCCTTGCTCTGCCACATACACCATCTCCCTGGCAGCGGTGTGCATAGACACAGCCCTCTCATACCTCAGGGCTGCCATTTGGGTCTCCTGTTGGGCCTGTGGATAACAGCAGTTGTAAAACATTCAATCAATCACAATATCTACTGTAACAATAAAAAGGATGCATCCATTTGAAAGACAAAGCAGGAGGAACCTTGTTCTTTCAGCATGAGATCTACTATCCCATGTGTACACTTTATTAACTTAAAGAAACTGTACAAGATGTCAAAATATAAGACAGCACATCTTTACCGTAGATTTATGTTGCTACAGTTTGAGACGCCTTCCAAATTGCTTTTTTTTTATATAGTTAAACTTTATTAAATATATTCTACTAATAATATTCTAATAGCTATAGCATAGCCAGGCCTACCTCCACAGCGCTCTGTCTGTGCAAGAGAATGGCCTGGCTACACTTCATTATCATTTTGCTGTGGATGGGGAGCAGAAGGGGAGGAGAAAGCCATGTGAACTGGCAGGTTTGTACACAGTCTACATCTGTTGGGTCAGACTAGAATGTAAACAAAAAAATAATAACTTTCCTGACTTTTGTATATTTTTCCAGGTTCTTATCAGTTGTACAAACACTAAAACTATATGATGAATGGGATTAATGGACTTCAAGGCAGCACAACTAAGGTCGCAAGTATGAGTAGTTAACAAAGGAGAAAGACTTGGAAATCCCACTGGTATATATTAAAAAATTTGATGAGACAGCAAATTTTTGTATGGGCAACACTTTCACCATTTAAATAAATAGATTACAGTTCCTCTTAGAGTGTGGTTTAAGAAATATAAATCACCACTACTTGAAAGACAGTCTAGATTGCAGAGATTGGTTACTTTTGACCCTGATGTCAAACCAAAAAGGATTCATGGGAGGTTTAGGCATTGACATTGAATGGGCATTATTACTTACTGTTCACTTACATCAATGAAAGAATCAGATAGCTTTCAGAAAATTGTGGACACACACGATTTCAAATTAAAAAGTAACAACTTAATTTTATCCACCTTTCACGTGATTTTTTGGCCTGTATTTGTTATTGAATAATGCATTGTTTCATCTTAACTCTCAATTTTGTTTACAGAGATTATTTTACATTTAATCTGTTTTTGCTGTGGAGGAAAAGACTGTCAACACATATTTTCTATGACAGTGACTGTTGACAAAATTAATACTTTTGAAGTATTAATACTTTTGAAGTATACATTCCCCAGCCATGCCAATGTATACAGGACACTCCCAGTTAATGTATGCTGAATTAGGCTAAACACCATTAATTCAACAAAAACTGTAATAGTTTCTGCTTGGCAGACCTAGGAAACTGTACTATTGCTGCAGTATATCTCTCACACTAATGCATATACCTTCACTGCAAACTCATGAGCAGCTACAACACGCACCTCTTTGGCAAGTCTGCGAGCCTCATAGTAAGGCCTTGCTTTATCAATGCAGGAACCAAGCTGGGAGCCCTGAGAATTGAGCTTCCTTGCAGATTCTGTGAGAATCCTTCTGTAGCTGGACCTGGCATCCTGAAGAGAGCACACAAATGACAAAACATTGCAGATTGCATACAGTGAGGCCTGCTGTGGCACTCTGGGCCAACTGAAATTGCAATTACAAGAGTGCAAGTGTTTAAACATTCTAACCAGGGATTTTTGGGGGCATAAGGGAGCTAGGTGGTTTCCTAAGATGCAAACAGATGGAAGGGGCGCCAAAGAAGAGGAAGAAATGTTTTAACAATTTTTAAATTTCTGACCTATTTTTTTTAAAGGTCTTTCGAATTAAACTCCTCACATTGTTAAGGAAAAAAAAGAAAGAAAAAAGCTAATCTTGCACTACATACCTGCTTCTGCCAATGTCAGGCTTCACATGAGAACATTATTGGATGCCAACACTCACCATAATAATAATAATAATAATAATAATAATAATAATAATAATAATAAACCTTTAGTGAAATCAAGATCATCTGAGGTCTGTGAATGTGTCTCAGTGATTCTAGTATAAAGATTCCTATATCTGGATATCCAGTCATGGGTGGATCAGTACTCCTGGATAGAACTACACCATGAAGACTAAAGAACACTCCAAGTAACTCTGTGAAAAGTTTATTAAAAAGGAGGGTGATGCAGAGTGTACTGTTTAAACACAGATCACACTGCATTGTGAGAGCTGGGCCATAACATGTGCAAACCACAAATCAGAAGCTTCTGTTAATTGCAGTAGGCAATGATGCAAGTGCAGCGCCCTTGTTTTTGGTTTTGTTACAGGCATTTTAAGGTGAATCATGTCTGTATACTTCTACTATCAGTTCAAAACATCTGTATTGTTTCATCCTGAGCCTTATTGCATTTCTGTGGATACTGCAGAAAATACTACAGGACAGGATAAAATAAAAATAAAATAATTTTTTAAAAACTGTTTTTACAGTGTATTGTGCAGAGTTTCTCAGCTGTGAATCATATGGATCATTTCACTAGTTTGAAAACAAACATTGGGTGCAAACTTCAAATTGTATAATTTAAAATTGAAATACACATTGGATCACAAAACATGTTGGGACATTTATCAGTGAAGGTCCAATTGCTGTTAACAGCTGCCCCTCAGTACAAAAATAAAAGGGACAGAGAGAGATATTGAGCCAAAGACACCCCTGCGCAGGTCATCAGGAAACTAGTTAGAATTATAGAAGGATATGAAGTGGGAACTGGGATTATTATGTTTCAATATAATATCCAGAATATGTTTTAAACTATGATATTACAGCTCCGCCTTCAATATTGTCAGACCTATGAAGCTGGCTGCGAAGCTGACAGACCTGGGAATACCAACATCCACCTCTAACTGGATCCTGGACTTCCTCATAGACAGACCACAGGTGGTGAGGATGTGAATGAAGGTCTCTGCTGAGCTCACAGTGAACACAGGAACCCCGCAGAGCTGCTGCCTCAGAAGAAAATTCTTCTCACTCTACATACATTGCTCTGCTTCCACCCAAGACAATAATATTACCATCAAGTATGCAGATGATATTCATCAGACGGGGGGTAAATCAATCATACAGGGACCTCACCCTAGCCTGCAGAGGGCTCCTTGAGAGCATCCTGTATCACAGTTTTCTATGGCAACACCACCATAGCTGAGAGGAAATCACTGCAAAGGGTCATTAAAATTACAAAATATGTGCAATTCCCTTCTCAGGGTATCTATTTTTTTTTTTAACCACTTTTTTATACATAGTGTGTTTTTTAAAATAATGTGTACTTTTATATGTATATATATATATATATATATATATATATATATATATATATATATATATATATATATATATGTAAAAAATTGCTGCTGCTCTTACCTTATTCTTTACATTTTCATTTTTTTGTCCTAGATATAAAGCAAACGCCTGTACGTTTGTACCTGCATTGCAATTTACTTGAGCAAACGTCCATAAAACTGTATTCTGTTCTACTGTACTCTACACCAGGAGCTGAATGAAAGCAAATGATTGCCGTCAAATGAGTAATCGGCCACTAGTGGATGTCTGGCCTCTGGCACCAGGATGCTCAGAAAGCTGACTGTGACCGACACAGATGACTGCTCACATCCAGCTGCAGCTCCAGCTTGTTGATCTCGTCGCTGGCCTGGTTAAGGTGCTCCAGTTCCTCCTGGAAACACAGGGGAACAGTTACATGTGTAGTGCACAACACGAACAGACAGGCTTGAAGGCTGGTGGAAATAACGCATCTATAAATAGGGCTATGTTTGGCTTCATGCTGCCTTTTCCAGGTACCAGTCTGCGCCAGCGCCAAGCTAATTCTCGTGATTCATGGCTTCGCTTGTGACGCGTATGCTAATATAAAAATGTGTGTTTTGTTAAAAAAAAAAAAAAATCATGCAGACTATAACTATTTTCATTGCTCACGATCTTTTTACAACATGCCTGAATTCTTGGGTCTAGTTCCTCCTCGTATTTGCCGGCTTCTTCCTGCAGAGTTTGAACCTGCTTCACAGCCTCTCCATCCCGCTGCGTTTTCTCCTCCTCCGCGGCGTCTTCTCCCGCTGCACTACTCTTCATCTTCCCGGTGCTTCCCTCATGGTCCTGCGCCTCTTCTCCCGGGGTCTCCTCCCGCAGACCGGGTTGGTTGGTGTACCCCGCTGCCCTCTGAACGTCACGCGAGATCCCCGGCTGCATTTGCGGCCTGTCGTTGTTTTATTGTGGCTGGCTGCTGGGACCGGAGAGGAGCAGCGGAGACAGACCGCAGTCGGCAGCACAGAGTCCGGATTACTCTACGTCGCCTGACTGCTGCAGTCATTTAGGCTGCACCTAACACTGGGACTAACCAATATACTCCTCCTATTGTTTTCATTTTCTTGCAACCCCCGTCGTTTATTTCACTTTATCTTATGACATTTAATGGACGTCGTTCAAACCTTTCCAACAATGAGTGTAGTTTGTAGTCTGGGTCGGTTAGTGTGGCCGTAGCTGGATGGAGCTGGATTGAGTTTTTAATGCATAATATCGAACACATAAATGCGTGTGTGCGCGCAGTAATATTTGATGTATGTGCAAGCTTTGTGTAGCCTATATAATTTGATATTTATAGACCTTTCAATTTTTGACGGTGTATGGTGTTTAAGCACTCCTTGTTGGGGAAAGAAAAAAAGTAACACGTAAAAAATAAAATAATCTAACATGCTATGTAACAAAAACAAAAGAAAAATAATTTATAGCACTATGGATATTTTGTCAGCAGATCTCCTTCGAACAAACATACTGTAGAAGTTAGCCTAAACTCTAGCAAAGACAAAAGAAAAAGAAATTAAAAATCCTCTCGTTTTTAGGCAGGGCAGTTTCACTATCTCATTTGACATGCAAATTCATTTAAAACATAGATTCAAAGATTAGATAGATTCATAGTTCAAGTGCACCTCAAAAAAAAAAATCTTAACATCGTAAACAACTGTAATACTTTCCTCCATCAGTTATGCAAGTGAAAATCTCATATTCAAGACCCTTCCATGTAAAGTGAAATATTTCATGCCTTTTTTGTTTTAATTTAGCTGGTTATGACTTACAGCTGATGAAAGTCTGAACTCCAGTATCTCAGAATATTGGATTATTTAATTTCAAGTTCAAATAAATTACTATTCAAACAGCATATGTGGACCTCTGGGTTAGTTCAGTACACACAGCCACAGTCATGGGGAAAACTGCCGTTTTGAAAGTTGTCCAGAAGGCAGCCATGGACACCTTCCACAAGGAGGCACAGAAGGCCATTGCTGAAAAAGCTGGTGGTTGGCAGAGTGCTGTATCAAAGCATATTAATAGGAAGTTGACCGAAAGACAAAAGTGTGATAGGCAAAGAAGAAGAGCAACAGGGATGACCACAGCCTTGAGAGGATTGTCAAGAAAAGATTTCCAAGAATTTAGGAGAACTTTACAAGCAGTGAACTAGCTGCTGTCAGTGCATCTAGTTCCGCCATAAACAGACGTCTTCAGGAAAGGAGCTGCAACCGTCACATTCCTAATACAGTCACTAAGGCAAGTTTTCATACACTTGTAAACACCATGTAACACTCCCCTCCAAAAGTAACGGAACAGTGAGGCCAGTTCCTTTATTTTTGCTGTAGACTGAAAACATTTGAATTTGATATCAAACGATGATGAGACAAGAGATCTACATTTCAGCTTTTATTTCCAGGTATTTACATCCAAGTCCGTATATCATAGCTTTCCTGCAAACTACATAATGACTAAAGAAAGAATGATGCAAATTTGTTCAGTTAAATATACTGAAGTCAGCATTTTACAAAACACAGTGATCTCCATTTTCTTACAGAACTGACATTGGAATAAAAAAAAAAAACCTTGACATTATAAAGCTGTCCTCATGCTTTTTCCTGTTACGTGTGAGACCTCTGTCGTTTCCAGAACCTCTTGACCTCACTGTGCCCCTGTGGTGTCACCACCATCACCCTGTGAGCCACGTCCTGCCAAACCAGACAGTCCAGACCCTGCACCAGAATGACTTATTTAAACAGTTGCAGGCTACAGCAATGATGGACATTCATTAGCATTTCACTTACATATAATCTGATGAAGAGGTACACAGGTCATCTAACATAAACTGCTGTAACTGCAAAGGATTGATGAGTTATAAAGGCCAAAGAGATTGTGGGGGGCTCTTATGCTCCAACACTATTGCACCTATTGTATGTTTAGGGAAAAGTACAGTTGATTACGACTCGGGTCTTTTTGAGTAATTATGACAACTTTATAAATTAAGGTACAGAAATCAGTAACAAAGGCGCATCACGAAAGCAGGTTTATTGGGGCAGTGAATATGAGCCACACCAGACAGGTTTTATTATGTTAATTTAGCTGTAACACCAACAGCTACTACTGCTTTAACTGACTGTTTGCATAGGTGTTTGCAATGGTAATTCTCAATTAACAGATTGAAAACTAGTGTATTACAGCATAGTTACAGCCACAGTCCCCATCTTGCTTGTGTACCTCGGTCTAGTACAGTCAAAATATGTTAAAGTTATGCATTTAGCTCTGTGTTACAAAATATGAATTCAATGTTATGGTGAGACATTTCAACTACAAAGTGGATTTCTCCAAAAGTAGCAACGTTGTGATATCCATAGCCTCAAATGTGGTGCAGGTGTTCTGGCATTTGTATATGCAACAGAAATAATTTCAAATTAACAGCGCAAAAGTTTATGGTAGTGTTACATACAAGTATTGTCCGAAATGTGTCAGCAGCTTCCTGAATTTGTACTCTAGTGATTTTTCTATGAAACAAACACTATATAGTGGGTGTGACCACGTGGACAATCGGTAGTCTGATGTTGTACAATGTGATTGTAGCTTATTAGCTCCAGCAGCGTTACAAAAAAGAAAGGTTGGTGACTCAAACACATACCTGCCCAACCTCACAAGAAAAAGTTTAACAGATTAAGGATAATACAAAAATATTCTGGCACCAGGCCAAATGTCTTAATTACAAGATATGGCAAGAAACGCCACACATGGCACCATCATAGGAACCAAATACAGACAAGATTGAGGTTTTCTTTGATTTACTGCCGTTTCTATGAAATTACCTTGAACAAAAACTGTTCATGGCAATACTTTTGAAAGCAAACTTATTTTCCTTTCAGTGCATAAAGCCTTCGCACAGCTCTTTATATGGCACAACCATGCAAATTAGTGTCTGCTCTTTTCTTATGTGAGAGTAGGACACATTAGGTCATGAGTATTGAGTGGTGTCATTTATCAGAGGGCTTGATAGATTTATGAAACTAATATGTAATACATAACTTAATGATAGGCCAAAACACTACATAACATTAATACGGCTTTTCAAAGGAGTCTTTACCCAACTCTCAGCGCCATGTGTATTTTTGACTGGCTGATCTTGGTGGTATACTCATGTGAAATAAAGCACACAGCTTGAATAATAAGCACCTGATTGGCTAGCTACACACTTTTTCTCATGCATTTGACTGATATGATGCTTTCTTTAAGATCTTTTTTACCATGTGCAGTCTAACATATTGTTAGCATGCCACATACAATGTCATTGTAATTGATAAATGTGAGGAGAAGAGCTACAAAACAGTCTTCCTCCAAGGTTTCCCTTTTGGAAGTAATACATACTTTTGTGTGATTTAATTGCGAAAAATCTAAAAACATTGGGGAGTTGCTCAGTCAGTAGTGAAGCACTCATCAGAAAACACAATTACTATCAATCCAATTTGATTTAACAATCCACATAATAATGATTACAAAACTCATTTAATTGATTAGGAAAAAAAAAATCAAACCTGAGCTCTGTCTCGCAGAACCTCAAAATCTGCCTGGGACAGGAACTGGTTATAGAGCACTCCTGAGGAAGACATGGACACAACCACACACAGACAAGTGAGAAATGAGTTTAAAGGCCAGTGTGAGTACTCATCCTCTCTGTTACAGGATACAAGAACTCAGACTGTGAGAGCTACAGCTTAGTTCTAATGACAGAACTTTGTCAGTTCTGCAGTGTGAGACCAACATCTGTCAGTCACAATTTGTTGGCAGGAATAATGAAAATGGCCTGAAAAACCAATTTGCAGCTGCTCTGTAGAGCATTTGGCCTTTATCACATGCAAATTTGCTTCTCCTTGATATTTTCCACAGCAAACTAATTCTTACCCTACACATTTTTGAAAATACAAAGACATATTTAAAATACAGCAAATTCTCACATAAAATTAAGTACCGGTACTCACATAATGGTTAAGCGTGGCTGTGGCCAGCACAAACAAATAGGGCCATTCACTAATAGAGACTTGGTAAAAAAAAAAAAAAAAAAAAACACTGAAATGCTTAATTACTACATGTACAACAGGTCACATGGTGATTTACAATGTGCACTTCCTCAACATTAATTCCACCAGTAAAACTACAGTCATGTCATGCGCAACACTATCCTGCCTTTTCATAATTTCTAACTGCTTCTACCTTGTTAACTTTTTTCTTTCTGTAAATAAAACTCAACGTCTTAAGATATGTCTAATATAAAGCCTACCAAGCCACGTAGAGATTTTGGCCATTCCTCCACTGATAGTTGTTTCATGTAAACCATGTTCATTAAAAAAAAAAAAGAAAAAAAACAAAAAACTGAAGTGGCAGCAGTTAATTCATAAATGAGAGTAGTATTTGTAAGAGCAGAGAACTAGTGGGTATTTCATCAAAAAAAAAACTGTTTAATACCACTGAAAAGTGCAATAATTACTGTCAAAGTAGATCTTGTGTACATTTTGGTTTGTTTTTATACTACATTCCTTAAATATTTGCACTATCTTTGCTGCTATTACATTGCAAATTTCCCTACTGTGGGACTAATAAAGGGTTATCTTATCTTACCTTATAGATAGATTAAACCAAACAAAATTATTGATCCCGCAGCGGGAAAATTTGCAGTTTATCTTATCTTAGGACTATGTTGTTAGACTGCACTGAAATTAATGACAAGATAAGATAATCCTTTATTGCTCCCCACACCAGAGGAAATTTACATAGTAGCAGCAGCAGCAGTAATTTTTACAGAATAAACATATGCATAATAACAATAATAATATGTACAATATGTACAAGGATGAAAATGAAGAATAAATACAGTATTAGTACACTGTAAACAACAGCAATATAAAGTGGCTTGTGGAATAAAAGTAAAAGTGCAAGATGCAGCAGTGCAAAAATGGCTGGGCAAATTTTATTATGGTTTGCAGTAGAAATTTAAAATTACAGTGACTATCAAACCAAGTCGACAGGAGATTCTGACTTTGACAACAGTCCATTAAAATTGAAGCTGAGGAAACAGATGTGGTATAACAAAATGCTTGCTAAAATCTTTTAAAAACATATCAATCTATCCCCTGGGTTGCCTGCCCAAATACAAACACCGAAAAACAAGCATGCTCACCCTCTGTGAACTGTAGTCGATCTCTCTCCAGCTCCCACAGTCTGATCTGATCTGTTATGGTTGAAGGCAGCACTGGGGTCTGAAGCAAAAGAATGCAAGATAAAGATTTTGTGCAGAATTGTTTAAGGCCAGCCAGGCAGCCCATACTGGATTTATTAGAATTAGGTGTCAGTAGAACAGACGGGCTGCTGTACCTGTGCGAGCATGACAGGGTGAGCTCTGGTCCTGAGAAAGTGGATAATCTGCATAACACAGAATAGCAGAGAGACATACATCAAAATAGAGAGATTCAACAATATGTGCAGTTTCATAGATTTTGCTAATATCTACATTGGAACTATTCTCAAATTTGAACTGTTTATCTCTTTTGGTTAAATCTTAGTAAAGTTCATTGCATCTTGAATTTCTGCAGGCAGTGGATGGTGTTCTGGCCATCAGGCATACGGAGACAAATCTTGGTGACACACCACATTGGTCGGTCATCAGAACATCCAAAAATCATTCAACAGCCCTTGTTTAATACACAAATATTTTCTGATCTGTTGTAGAGGTACAGTAATACACTGACTGGATTTCACCTGGCTATCATCTAAAGGAGGACTTGGAAACTTGTGAACCTACTTGACAGCCAGTTATTCTCAATGTACTGTTGTGCTGTAGCTTTAGGCAGAGAATACATCCATCCAGAGTAAGTACTACCAATCACTCTAATGTAATTAACACAAAGTTAGGATAAAAGCAATGTTGAACAGAAGTGTAAGTTTCCTTTAATCTCATGCCCATAAGGTATAAGGAAACTGGGTAAGAGTATTCGTGATTTTTGTCAGTATAGATATGCACCAGTTCGGCAATTCATAAAATAAGTGTATATAGGAAGTCAACTGCTGCCACACCCTGAATAACATCTCTTCATTTGTACAGTTATAATATCTCAGCAGTTATTGTATAATAAACTAAAACAGTAATTACAGAGGCAGTATATATTTCATAGTAGTGAGACTAAATTATTGTTGGTCGATTTTCACAAGAAAAAGTAGTACATACATGCAAACTTTATTTGTGTGTATTTCCTTTAAAGTGTTATTAACAATCATTAAGAATAATTTGTTGTTCAGATTGTCTCATGTCATGTTATATCCTTCAGATGTCAGTAGATGGTGCCAGTTAGCTGTGATTCTGCTGCAAAGTGGAGTAAGTGGGTATGGTTCCATTTACAATCCAAAATCATCATACTGCTAAAAACAACTAGCCGCTGTGTTCACTCACTGGTCTGGCCTGATTTATTCCAGGTTCATAACATAATAAAACTCTTCTGAAATGACATAAAAACTAAAGGAGAAACATTTTACAGTTGTGCAAAGTGGTTGCAGTCTTCAGGAGATGAAATTTTACACTGCCCTTATGATGACTTTCAGACGGCAAAGTAGTGAGATGTATTACAGTAAAACCTTGCTTTTTAAAAACACACACTGTACCATAATGTATTACTTGATTAAAGTAATACAGTTTTCCTGTTGCAGGTCGTAAGTGGCTGCAGGTGTTCCTTGTAGTCACAGAAGGATGTGGGGTAGAAAATTCTGCAGTCTTCAATGTGGAAGGCTTCATCTTCTTTTATCAGCAAACTGCAGCTCACCAAACACCAATAGTAGGCTATTTCTCTGTAATTCTCAAAAGGCAGGTGACCTCCCATTATTTTTGCTACACCGTTAGCAAGGTTGAACAAATTTTGCTAATTTTTTTGACAGCTATAAACAACTATACAATGCTGTTCTGAAACACCAGCAGAAAATGCTGTAGTGTTTGTTAAGTCTGAGTATTGCTTCTTATGTTAATTTGACATGTCTGGATCTAGTTTGGGCAGAGTGCTGTGACCAAAGAAGACAGAGGACATTCTAGTGCCTTAAAAAACAGAGAAAACACATCTCTTGCCAAGCATCAAGAAAAATTAGCAGTATTTGCAATAGGTTAGATTAAATACACTGTTTGTGTTATATTATTTAGATGGAGTAAAGTGGCATAACCTATGCCACAGGGCAGCATGTTGACTGGATTTGGCAAAGTCACATGAGACGTTGGGCGTTTCCCAATTCAGTTCAGTTTTAACATTCACCTCTTGACTGCACAGCATTCAATAAGACCACTGGAGTATCATCAGATATGCATAGCAATTTAGCATGGTATCTTCTTAAGGGATAGTTCAGTATAGTTACAGCCACTAAAAAAAGATAAATAAGGTGAATATATTCTCAGGCAAATCAATATCTGAACCTCTGTAAACTGTGAAATTTGTTGAATACTTTTAGAATGGTACTTTACAGTTTGTGACTCCTTTAAAATTTCATCATCAGATTTTGATGCAAGTCCTAAAAGTAGATAAGGAGAACCCAGTTAAGCAAAAGAGGGTCAAAAATATTATGCCTGACCATTTATTATTAAGGGACTGATCCGACATTGAAGTGACAAAATGATGCAAATCTTAAGGATCACCAGTTAATCTGAAGGGGAAATTAGAATCAGGTGTTTTAACAGAGTGGAAAGGACCAACTAAAAATAGAATTTTTATTGTTTTGAATGAGAAGCGTTGTGTTTGGAGAAAGGATATTCCAGCATTAGTCTTCTGCCATCTGTGAATCATGGAAATATTAATATCGTGGTTTGGCCACGTTTTGCTTCATCAGGGCTAGAGCAGCTTGTCACTATATCAGTAAACTGTGAGGGCAAAATTTCAGGACATCTGTCTGAACTGAATCTCAAGAGAAAGTGGGTCATGCAGCAAAACCATGATCCACCAGATACTAAAAGCCAAAGCTCACATACTTTTGTCACTCACAGATATGTAATATTGTGTCATTTTCCTCAATAAATAAGTGACCAAATGAAATCATTTTCTGTCACTTGTTTAATTTGGTACTATTCATTGATTTTTAGGATTTGTGTGAAACTGATGATGTTTAAAATCATATTTATGCTTCAAAAATATACAAAAATCTAAAGGGTATCATAAACTTTCACTGTTGTCTGACAATTCGACTGGGCAGGATTGCCCTTCTTATATACCTTAAACCTAAATTTAAATAGCAGTGAGTCAGTGTGTAGTGGCTGAGTACCTGCTGTGCTGTAATGCCGTTGGCTATGGCCTGTTGCACTGACTCCCTTGTAAGCTGAGCCACCACAACATTGGGGAAGCGATACAGCATTTCACTGAAGAGAGCCACCAGAGCAATCTGAAGTTCTGAATCTGTGATGGGCATACAAACACAAATAAGTCAGCACAGGTTCTATGAGCTGATGCAAAGTTGTGGATCCTGTCAAAAGCTTCCTATCTTAATGCTATGTCCGAACTCCAGCTATGTAGTTAACATGCAGATATGAAACTGATATCCATTTGAACGTCTCACTGTCAGAAACAATGTGAATATGCACTTTCTAAAAATGTTGAAAACTTCTTTGGTGTCTTAGTGCTGATTACAGTGCACATTTATAATGTTTTTAAAATGCATTATAACAGGAAAAAATCACAGCAATGGTTTCATATTAATAGGAACATGGTGTAAAATGTTTTCATCATCGTGAACATGCTGCATAAAAAATACTGCTCCCAGTATTCAAACATACTTGTGTAGGCGTAGATACGATAATTGGTCTCTACCACAATGAAGCCTGCCTCTACAGTGGCAGGAGTGGAAGCAAGGTTAGAGGAGGTGGTAGAGGAGCTGGTAGTGACTCCTGCAGCCAGGGTGATTGCCAGTCTGGTGGGGTAGTACCGTCTAGACTTCCTCTAATGAGAAATAATGGAAGAATTACAAAAAGGGATATAAACTATAATTATATATATGTTCATTATAACTACAAGTGCATCTCATATCATTAGAATATGTAGGAAAAGTTCAATATTTTTCATCGGACATTGCTCAAAGTGAATAACATATTTATTCTAGACTCGGCACACATAAACTGAAACATTTCAAGCCTTTATTTGTTTTAACGTTGATGATGACAACTTACAGCTCATAAACTCCCCCCCCAAATCTAACTCAAAATATTAGAATATTTCACAGAGAGTTCAGGGTTCTAATCAGCTCATTAACTCAAAATACCTGCAAAGACCCTTTAAATTCTCAGTCTGGTTGAGTACACATAACCATATTCATGGGCTGAAACCTGCTGATTTGACAGCTGTCCAGAAGACAATCACGAATGAATGAAATGAGCTACAAGTGTCAACATCAGAAGCATCTTACCTTGGCTAAGCAGAGAATGAACTGGACTGTTGCTAAGTGGTCCAAAGTCCTCCAAAGTATGTTTTGTATTTCTTTTGGAAATCAAGGTCCAAGAGTCTGTAGGAAGAGTGGAGAGCCAAGTGCCTGGTTCAAGTCCAGAGGGAAGTATCCACAGTCAGTGACGACTTTGGTGCCATGTCACCTGCTGGTGTCGGTCCACTATGTATAATCAAGTCCAATATCAACACAGAAATCTACCGGCAGATTTTGGAGCTCTACATGATTCCATCTGCTGAAGTGCTTTATAGAGATGCAGATTTTGTCTTCCGGCAGGACCTGGCATCTCCCCACACTGCCAAAACCACTCAGAAAGGGTTCATGGACATTGCTAGATTGACCAGCAACCTCACCAGATCTGTACCCCATAGAAAATCTGTGGCATATTGTCGAGCGGAGAATGGGACGAACCAGATCCAACAATAAAGAAGAGCTGAAGGTCATTATCAAGGCAATCTGTTGTTATGAGCTGTAAGCCTACAATTTACAATTCTACAATTTCATTTAGCAGACGCTTTTATCCAAAGCGATGTACATCTGACAGGAGATACAACACAAGCAGGAGAAAATAACCTGGATAAATGCCATAAAAAAAGTTCAAGTGTGATAAGACCATGGTGCCTACAGGCAGTGCAAGATATAAGAGGAGAGTTCAGGTAGGAAAGAGCTGTTTTCATTCTAGTTTTATATGCAAGTGTCAGAGTTTTGAATTTTATTTGGGCAGCAATTGGAAGCCAGTGAAGCGATCTACATAGTGGGGTGATGTGCTGTTTTTGGCTGATTGAAAACCAGACGTGCTGCAGCATTCTGGATCATCGGCAGAGGTTTGACCATGCATGTGGGGAGGCCTGCCAGTAAGGAATTGCAGTAGTCGATAAGTGATATTAAGACAGCCTGCACCAGGAATTGTGCTTCATGTTCAGACAGGAACGATTTGATCTTCCTGATGTTATACAGGGCGAATCGACACGGTCGAGCAACAAAGGCCACATGAGCCTGAGGGTTAGTTGGTGATCATGACACCCAAGTTTTTTGTAGACTTTGTGGGTTAGAGTTGGTTTGATTCAAGCTGGATGCTGATTTCTTTGTTGTATAGAAGGACTGGCTAGGATGACAAGGAACTCATTCTTGGAGACGCTGAGTTGAAGGTGGCGTTTTTTCATTCATGCCGGGACATCTGCAAGGCATGATTAGATCCAGGCAGAGACAGTGTGATTGTCCGGTCTGAATGACAGGAAGAGCTGGGTATAACAATGGTATGAGAAACCATGGGAGTGGATTTTTGCACCAAGTAAGGTTGTGTATATTGAGAAGAGGAGGAGACAGAGCACTGACCCTTGTGTAACCCCTGTGGATAGGCTGTGCAGCTCAGACACTTCTCCCCTCCAAGATACTCTGAAGTACCTTCCTGAGAGGTAGGACATGAACCAGCGGAGGGCTGATCCTGAGATGCCAACATCAATGAGTGTGGTAGAGGAGGATTTGGTGGTTATAATAAAATTTGGGTATAAAAACATGAATTCAGTTTAAAATTCCTCATTCCTGTTCAAAATGGTAAAGTGTAGGGAACTCACTGCGAAAGACAAAGTCCAAACTAAAGCACTTTGGGACAAACAGGGCAAGACATAAAGTGTTCTCAGTGTGGTCAAGTATGCCTTGGATTCGACTGCAGAGACTGGAACTTACAAGATGTGCCAAGGAAGAGGCCGAAAACGAAAGCTAACTAATGCAGATATCTGGCACTTCTATAGCGTGTTGTGACTTTGACACATGAACTGTGTATTAAGCCTATCTGTCATGTTTTCAGGCAAGTAAAATACTGCTACTGAAATGTGAAAAAAATCTTTCCTTAAGCCACTTCATACAACTGAAAGTACAGCTGCTTGTGTGTGTCTATCCGTTAATGTGACGGTTCAGTTCAGACGTGCTGTTTTGAATGGTATACGGAAATGTTACCAGGTCCGACCTAGGAAGATTGCAAGCACGACTTTTACGGATGAGCGACCATTCAGACATGTAGCTGACCTGTCAAAGGCTGCCGTCAGATTAATGGAACAGAGTGCATGTCTGAATGTAGCTTAATAAACCTGATTTTAGATACACCTTAAGTATGGGCTGACCCCAACAAAAAAGTTAGTCACGCAAGTACAATCCACGTAGGAAGCTAGTCTGAAGTCCAGATTTAAGGACCAGAGTATAGTTTGGCATATGCCATCACTATGTTGGTACTGCAGTGATCCAGCTAACAATATTTAAAGTGCTAGTGGGTCTTGGTGCCTCACCTTCCTCTGGAACACCAGCCCAAATTCCCGCAGGTGCTGTAGGAAAGTGAGTAATGACTCACTCATACCCTCCACTGAGTAATCCTGAAGCACATTATCAACAGCATTAGAGAAATACAAATTAAAAGAGAATTTTAAAACCTCAACCTCTGCATTATAAACACTGCACAGTGTTATGCTGCATGCACACACTGCTCTGAAAATGCTCTGAAAAGCTTGCTGCTGTGCACTCACTCTGCCAAGAGTAGAGAAGCTGAGCTGGAATAAGAATGACAAGATCTCTACCAGGTCCATCCCTCGGGACTGAAACAGACAAAATACAAAATATTTGTAATATTACCAACTGTGGCCAAAATCATCATCAAATATTATATTATTATTATACTCCTCAATTTTACACAAACAGAGCACTGCCTTCACTGTCATGTTGTGCTATATCACTGCTAATGTAATGCATCAAAATAAGACATGCCCTTATTTACAGTGTTTTTCCTTGAAGCAAAATATAAATAAAATTGTATCAAAACATTTTGTCCAAATTTAAATTAAAACAACAGACCTGTTTTCATTTGATGTTGTACAACATGGTCACATACAATACAACATTGTTGTTGGATGGATATTTAGGTTGACGTGATATGTAATGCTAGCAGTGAAATTTGTCATGGTCTTCATACATTTATTGTACTGGAATGTTGGTGGTTTTTTCAGATGTTTAAACAGACAAGATGTGTCACTTTCTAATACAGACACAAGTGTCATGAACTCTTTATCATTTGTTTTTGCATAACATTACTTAAATACCATATATGTATAACAATAATATATAATGCTTGTCACCTTCTGCTGCAGACGTTTGTTTTTGCCTATTTGCTCTGTGCTATTCTGGTACTACTCTAGTTGGAGCTGCAACATCAAGGACATTTTTGCATAGACTGCTGCTGGAGTGTGTGCGCAGTACCATGACAGTTTCCTTAAAGTAAAGCCAAAACATTTTGATTGCTCGATAGTGGCTAGCTGTTAGTTTAGGAGGCGCTTGATCTGATGTGCAGAGGAGTTTTCTATGAATAGAGCATTTTAAGTGACAGTGTCATAGTTGAACATGGTTACAGATTTAGGAGAAGCCAAAATTATGATCAGAATCCTTGATTCCACTAAATAACCCTAAAATGTAAACAGATATTTTCAAATAAAAGTTTTTCAACACCAGCCAACATATAATAGATACATTTAGTCTTTAGGCAAAAAACATGTTGAATGGATGTACATTCCAGAAAGTTTCACTAACATCTCGAGTCATCATCTTGTCATTGTTGCTGGACCACCTGGTTTCACAAAAATTCACACCTTGAGGAATGTGAGTCCTGGGTCATCTTTGGGCAATTAGTCATGCAATTGGGAGTGACTATAAAAATCTGAAAACTCCCCAGTCAGTTAGAATTGAAGAAGCCTCTTGGATGAGAGGAGAAACGTCTTCAAGAATCTACAAGAAAAGTCCAGTTGACTTCAAATTAACCTTTGACACAGACATACAGTGTCAAACAGGTTCTAGAAAACTGTGAAATGACTCAAGGAATGGGGTGTAGCAGGACTTGGCCCAACCTGTTGTCAACAGGGGAATGAAGCTGCTGATCAACAAAGGATTTAGGCTGCTGTGGGAGGGAACACTTTGAGGATCTTCCTGAACCTGTCTGATGTGTCCTCTGAGGAGAAGACAGGGACTGGGGGGTTGGGGAAAAGCTTGCATATGTCTACATGTGTCTTTAAGATCAGGAGGGCTTCTCACTGTGCCCATGGTATTTCGAGCTATTGCTACAGGAATATAGAATGCTGGGGCCCATTTTAATTAAAGTGAGACTTACTCAGCAGTAAGTCAAGCACAGTCCTTGTGTCTGTTGATCATCATGGTAGGATCCCAGTGTGTAGATATGGGATTAAGTGTGTGCACTGTGATGATATTAGGATTGCATCCCTGTCTTTTCAAATCACGTGGTCCTGCTGGTTTCATCAGACTATGATCCTCAGCTTGCACTGGAGCAGTTTGATTTGCTACAACAGATAACTCACAAAAAAGATGTTTCTTTCAATCATGTGTGCCTATGATGTTAACATTTTCTTTCTTTTTTTCAAAATATTGGACTAATGCTGTCATCAAATAAAACACAATTATATGCTAGCTATGCAACTAAGAGTAAAGTTTCCTTGTATTTATACATTTTTTTCATTTGTTCACTGATTTTTGTGTATTCACAATTCAAATTCCTGAGGATGGGGGTCTAAATGCTGTTACAGAACTTTCATATACCAATTCTGATGGGCAAATAAAATAGTATGGCTCCTGATCTGAAAAGTAATGAAACCAAAAACATGTTGTTAGGCAGCATTTGGCATTGAGTGAGGCATGCAGTCCTGTTGCTGGGTTAATAAGTACTTCCATGTCAGTGTCAGAATTTTGAGTCTCTCTAATTTTTATTACAATTGTGTTTCTTTTCCACACATCAGTATCTCGAGGTGATGATATTCCGCATATGTCAGAAAGGCTGTACAAAATCTGTCTATTCTTTACCAGCAGTGTCTTAAAACTACAGTACAGGGGCTCTACTGTAAAAAGGGCTAGTTTTTCTTTTGTCATTAACATTATTTTAAACTCTTAATCTCTTCTGTCCCACAGCAAAATCAAGTAACAGAAACTACTTCACTGGGACTTTCTTAAAATATAAATATTTACACAACTTCTCCGCATGCCCGATTTAGCCTCTATATAATTACTTTAGTGCTTATTATTAGTGATCGAGTGACTGAAAAAAAAGAGGACATAACCTCCACAGTGACCTCCTTAATGGAGGGTCTGTCATAGGTTCATAGGTATCTGACAACAAAAATGGTAGGTGAATGAATACCTCTGTCAGACAGTCTCTGAAGAGTTATGCTTCAGTTCTACAAATGTATAATTATACTCCTGATGATAATAATGTTGCAGTCATGTGTATTCCACTGCACAGCTATTGCTTTTGTATGAATCTCAGTATTTCTCCTTCTGCTCATGTCCTCTCTTTGACAAAAGTGGAGCATGGCCAAATGGTTAGATATTATGTAAATGGGGCTCATACAACAAGAGAATTAAGAGTGCTTGGGTCAGCAGAAGTCCTGTATAAAGTCTGTTCCTACTTTACTGGCAAATGATGAGTTATTCATAGAATGAAAAGGACAGAGATGAATTTGCCCATTGCTGTACAAATGTTTCTCAGTTAGAAATAGAGAAATTAGAGTTAGTTAGAAATTGAGCTGCAGCATTAACAAATATGCTGCAGCTCAATTGCTGCTCACAGTTAACTTGGCTCAATTTGTCCTCTTTTATTTGTATTAATTCCAATCCCAGCAACAGACATAGGACACTGATCAAGCTTAGCAAGCTGTTAGGTAGAATATATTAAGCAGAAGTCTAGGAAGCAGATTTCTGTGACCCAAAAGGTAGCAGGCCATTATTCAAGCCAATGTCTTTGCAGCTCTTGTCACTGATTAGTGCCCTATCTGCCTAATGATGTGATAATCAGAGTAATGGCAGACAATAGACTCTAGAGACTTTCATGATACTAGACTGATAATTACTGGTTTAATCACATTTAATTAGAATTAAATCAAAGTAGCAAATGACACACATTTACCTGAGCAGTTTTGAGGTATTGCAGGGTGAAGTACCACAGCTGAGAGGCTGTGTCCAGTAAGAGGAACTGGAAACCAGCTGAGGTGATGTAGGGTGCCTCTCCTGCCTCACTGACAATCAGAAATGTTCACAGGACAACATGAGGTATAATGCAAATCTGTAACACCATAATAATTGAACCTATAGCTTAAGTTTCGCAAAGCACAGTCCACACTCATTTACATTCCTCTTTGATGACTCCACTTTGTGATGGGTTCTGCCCATGCAAAGATGCAGAGTAGTTGCTTGGATGTGCTACAGAATATTTTCATCTTATATATCTATATCTATCTAGATCCATATTACCAATGATCAATCAGTGATAAATCATGTAACAGAATTTATATGCTTACAAAGTGTGTTTATTTGCATGGATCTAGCAGAATAACGTTAGTATGCAAGGTTAAACATGAGACTTTGTAGGTTGCTAGTTATGTTAGAAAAAGTTTCATTTGCTATAAATCAGGTTTAGGGTAACTTTTTTGTTGCAAAGTGACACACTTTGGAAAACAGTTAAAATAAATCTATGTATGTTTTGCTTGTCTAAGTAATGTATATTCCTACAGTAAACACTTGAATTAAAACACATTTTGATATCATATTTTCAGGGAGTACAGTTCTATATACTGGTGCTACCAAGATCCCTGTAAGACAGCAATGCTGCTCCCATATTTCCAAATACTCTACATACATAATAAGTAGGGAGGATGCAGATTTTTTTACATTACACCTGTTAGCCTTATCCTCGGTATTATTACACAGTCCTAACTTAGCATCATGTCATGTGAGCCATTCATGTAAATCATTTTTAAACAGTTCTTACAGAGTTCTTAGTTTCATACGTAACAGATTGAGGACTGTGACAGTGAGCTTAATACTACTTTACCTTTTCATGAGGCCTGCTTGAACTAACAGGTGAGCCAGGTCCTGGCTGACAGCACTAGGAGAACCCACCATGAATTGCAGGATGACCTCCCATCGCTCCATAGCATAGCGGTCAAGACTCTCAATGTCCCGTGCATGGCGGTCAGGACCAAGAGTGCTCCCCTCCTCAGCCCATGCTGTGCCTCTGTGTGTGGACACCACACTGGTTAGTACATTTCATTGTAAAAGGGAGGCCAACCATGTCTTCGATGGTTGAAAGAAAGGGAACTCAAGTAGGTAGTGGCTGTGTCTGTTTAACTACAAGAATTTTTACAAACTATTCAACTTGAAACAGCACGTTACCTCAACTACATTTCTATCAGCACAGAGTTGTGTAGTTACATTATCACTGCAGAATGATAAAGGAGAGAGAGAGAATTGCTGCCACCCTGTGGCGTAACATGGTGATCACTAAAGATGACGTACCCGCCAAGCAGAGCTGTCCTCAGATTGTCTTTGAACACTGGATTTAAAATGTATCCCTGGAGACCCCCCTGCAGCTGTTGACTATGCCAAAGGCGGAGTCCTCCCAACACTGAAACACATTCATCGTGATCCCTGCAGCAAGAAGCCAAAGACAAAAACACAAACAATGAACAAAATTTATTACTATTCTGAAATGTGCAGTCTCCTGTTTTTTTCCCCACCAAATCTGCAACAAAGCTACAAGGACTTTTACTACCTGTATTAGCAACTATTTTACTTCCACCAAAACGGTGTTTAAGAGGGGTTTTCCCAGTAGAATAGATTTCAGGTGGTGACCGTGCCACCAATGAAAAGAGTCATAATATCTGAAAGAGTTATCATTAAAAGACTTACAAAACAAATACAGTAATCAACAGTTGTAAGACTTGCACCAGGTGCCATGCTGTTCACTCCTGGGTCCTGATATATGTGGGAAGTGAAGGCAGGCCCATATGGTCCGATCCCACAGAAGAGCTAGTGTAACACAAAGTGCTAAACACCTTAACATCAGCTATTGTGAAAAGGTGTCAGAGCACACTGTACATTGTAGCTGTATTCCGGTCAGAATGCTCATGCTGACTGCTGTCCACCATCAAATGCACCTACAATGTGCATGTGATCATCAGAGCTGGACCATGGAGCAAAGGATGAAGGTGGCCTGGTCTGGTGTATGACATACACACATGGACAAAATTGCTGGTACCCCTCAGTTAATGAAAGAAAAACCCACAATGGTCACAGAAATAATTTGAATCTGACAAAAGTAATAATAAATAAAACTTCTATTAAAATTAACCAATGAAAATCAGACATTGCTTTTGAACCATGGTTCAACAGAATTATTCAAAAAAATAAACTCATGATACAGGTCTGGACAATAATGATGGTACCCCTAGAAAAGAGTGAAAATAATGTGACCATAGGGACATGTTCAATCAAGGTGTGTCCTCTAATTAGCATCACAGGTGTCTACAAACTTGTAATCAGTCAGTCAGCCTATTTATAGGGTTACAAGTAGTCAGTGTGCTGTTTGGTGACATGGTGTGTACCACACTAAACATGGACCAGAGGAAGTGAAGGAGAGAGTTGTCTCAGGAGATTAGAAAGAAAATTATAGACAAGCATGTTAAAGGTAAAGGTTATAAGACCATCTCCAAGCAGCTTGATGTTCCTGTGACTACAGTTGTACATATTATTCAGAAATTTAAGATCCATGTCCAACCTCCCTGGACGTGGCCACAGGAGGAACACTGATGACAAATCGAAAAAACGGATAATACGAATGGTAACAAAAGAGACCAGAACAACCTCGAAAGACATTAAAGGTGAACTCCAAGGTCAAGGTACATCAGTGTCCGATCGCACCATCCGTCGTTGTTTGAGCCAAAGTGGACTTCATGGGAGACGACCAAGGAGGACACCATTGTTGAAAACAAATGATAAAAAAGCCAGAATGGAATTTGCCAAACTGCATGTTAACAAGCCACAAAGCTTCTGGGAGAATGTCCTATGGACAGACGAGACAAAACTGGAACATTTGGCAAGGCACATCAGCTCTGTGTTCACAGACACAAAAATGAAGCATATCAAGAAAAGAACACTGTCCCTACTGTAAAACATGGAGGAGGCTCTGTTATGTTCTGGGGCTGCTTTGCTGCATCTGGCACAGGGTGTCTTGAATCTGTGCAGGGTACAATGAAATCTCATGACTATCAAGGTATTGTAGAGAGAAATGTGCTGCCCAGTGTCAGAAAGCTTGGTCTCAGTTGCAGGTCATGGGTCTTGCAACAGGATAATGACCCAAAACACACAGCTAAAAACAGCCAAGAATGGCTAAGAGGAAAACATTGGACTATTCTAAAGTGGCCTTCTGTGAGCCCTGATCTAAATTCTACTGAACATCTGTGGAAGGAACTGAAACATGCCATCTGAAGAAAGCACTGTTCAAACCTGAGACAACTGGAGCAGTCTGCTCATGAAGAGTGGGCCAAAAATACCTGCTGAGAGGTGCAGAAGTCTCATTGGCAGTTACAGAAATCGTTTGATTGCAGTGATTGCCTCAAAAGGTTGTGCAACAAAATATGAAGTTAAGGGTACCATCATTTTTGTCCAGGCCTGTTTTAAGAGTTTATTTTTTTAAATAATTCTGTTAAACCATGGTTCAAAAGCAATGTCTGATTTTTATTGGTTAATTTTCATAGAAGTTTAATTATTACTTTTGTCCGATAGGTTTTTCTTTCATTAACTGAGGGGTAACAACAATTTTGTCCACGTGTGTAGTTCTTATGTTGTATTCATGGCCAAGGTGCATTTGTGTTGTTGACCTGGGGAAGAGATGGCAGCAGGATGCACTATGAGAAGACAGCGAGCCAGAAGAAGCAGTGTGATTCTCTGGGCAATGTTCTATCAGGAAGCCTTGCACAGAGTAATATCCGCATGAATGTGGAAGTTACTTTGATATGTAACATTTAAATAAACATTGTTCGAGACCACAACCACCCCTTCATGGCAGCGATATTCTCTGATAGGAATTCTTTCTCTATCAGCAAGACAACAGTTCTTGCAACACTGCAAATATTGTTGTTCAGGAATGGAATAAGGAACATGACAAACAGCTCAAGGTGTTGACTCGGCCTCCATATTCTCCAGATCTAAATCCGATTGAGCATCTGTGGGATGTGCTGGAAAAACAAGTCCAATCCATGGAAGCTCAACCTCACAACTTCAAAGACTTTAAGTATGTTGCTTATCTCCAGGAGTCTGATACTACAGGACAACTTCACATGTTGTTAAGCCTGTACTTCGATGGGTCAGAACAACTGTCTTGTCAGGTTTTGAGAATGAAGTAATGCTAAAACTAGGAAAATAGGATGTTTAAATCAGACAAGTACAAACAATGGAAAAAACTGGAAAACAAGACGTAGAAACTGAATTCATGTATACACTGAACAATCCTGTGTAAACTGCAACCCAATGGAAACCCATATAAGACGACAAAGTCTGAAGTTCTCTATCCTGATTGGGTTTTAAGATGGATGGGTTGTGGTTGTCCAGACAAAGGAGGAGAGTTTAGAAAAAAGTTTACAGAAGTATAGAAGACGAGGTAATACTTTGTGTAGTCAGTTAAAATCTCAAGATTTTGCTCATGTTTATTCTTACAGCCTCTGTATTGAATAAACATTATTTGCATCAGACTCTGAAGACTGTTTGAAGACTCTTTCTTGAAAACTTTTGTGAAGATTCTATTATTTGATCCAGAATCCTGACTTTTTGACTTCACGTTTGGCAAAGCTGCTTGATCATCACTGGCCTAGAGCAGGCAGACTGAATCACAACAATTTCACTGGCATGAGAAGGGCTGGCACAATGTTAAACTTTGATAATACCTTTTTATGGGAAAAAATGAAAGAAAAAAAGAACAAAAAGACACCAAAGAGCATCTAAAAAAAGTAGTCTGAAAAAAAAGAAATGTGTGCAACACTGATATTCTGAATGCCAAGGAGGATTAAGTCTGTCATCAGAAATAAAGGTAGACAATACAGTTGGTCATGCGAAGTACTGAAAAATAATTCAATGATTTTAATCTTAGTAAGAAAGTTTTACAGACTTTTCATGCACTGACTTCCCAATGTGGGGCTTGTATTTTTGATAAAGAAAATCTAAATTGTTTTCAGTTTAACAGAAGAGCAAATACCCTGCTATTCCACTTAGAAACAATCTGATTACTGTAAGGTGATACAAATTTGAAGATTTAAGTGATATTGCACAGTGTATTCCTGTTGTATATTGAAGGGATCAACTTGAAGTGGAGTACTACACTACATTAAGGTAAGATAAAGTAAGATAAGATCTACTTTATTCATCCCGGAGGAAATTATTGAATAAATTATTAAATTATACTCCCCTGATGTATGTTGAACGACAATGCAAAACCACATTTGTCAACATAGGAGGTTGCCGTTATTTTGAGTAAAGTCATCAGAAGTTAATAATCAGTCATTTAAGGTATTCAAAAAACATTTGGCTGGGTCCGGAATAACATGACCTGTTGAGCATTCGAACAGTGTGTTAGTATATTCTTACATTAAATTAAAACCAATCAAGGTAAGCAAAAAGAAGAAAAGAAAAAAAATTGTGGCCCACCAACCTATTATGCCTTGCCTATATTTTTATCAGTCTGCACGCTCTCGCTTTCCTCTAGTCTCATATTGTTTTCCTGTCACATAAGTACAAGCAGTCCACTATTGCTGAATACTTTACTTGGTTTTGATTTAACCCCTAATGTGTACTGCACAAGCATAACACATTAAAAAGTAAAAAAAGAGAAGAAAAACGAAGTAAAGAAACAATAAGTATATTCTAAACTGCGGACATATTCACATTTAGGTAAGATATTAATTATTAATTATATTAATTGTTAGTTTCTATCCCTGTTCGTTCGTCCTGTTCGTCCTGTCCAGTCTTTGTTCCCCCTGCACATCACTGAGGTGTAGCACTGCCCTCCCTGGCTCATAATAGTGAATTCTAATAAAGAATGTCTGCTTAGCTTTCAGGGAGGGCTGGTGATGGTCAGACACATGCACTATTAAAATATTTGGCTGCAAGACTAAAATATGCATCAATCTCATATAATGTTGACACCTCTTTTGTGGAGTTAAACAATGAGAATAAATGCAGACAAAAAAAAAAAAAAAGAACAGCGTGTTAGTCTGGATCAGTTAGACTATAAAGATCAAAGCCAAGGACTTCTTTCTGACAACACAGGCACTGTCATGGACTTCAGGAGGAACAGAACTGACCCGCCCCCCCTCTACATCAATGGTGAGTGTGTGTAGAGAGTCACACATTCAGGTTCCTGGGAGTCCAGATCTCTGATGACCTCTCCTGGACAGACAACATCACGGCTGTCATAAAGAAGGCTTAGCAGCGGCTACACTTCCTGAGAGTCCTCAGGAAGAACAACTTGGACAGGAAGCTGCTGCTGGCCTTCTACCGCTCATCCATAGAGAGCCTGCTGACGTACTGTGTTTCCACTTGATACGGGAGCTGCACTGAGGCAGACAGAGCGAGGCTTCAGAGGACAGTCAAAGCAGCACAGAGGATTGTTGGCTGTCCTCTCCCCTCCCTCATGGACATCTACTCCACCCAGTGCCTCAGCAGAGCTCAGAACATCATCAAGAACAGCTCACATCCCGGTTCTCAGCTTTTTGATCTGTTGCCCTCTGGAAGGCGCTACAGATGCATTAAAGCAAGGACAAACAGACTTAAAAACAGTTTCTTTCCGAGAGCCATCACCACCCTGAACTCTCACGTCTCACGTCCCACACCCAGCCAACAATATAATGTGAAATGTGCAATATACACCACTACCTCATTCACTTTGCTATTTATATTTATATTCACAATGTCATTTAAATGTATATTTGTAAATAGACTGTTTTGCACTATTTTTTAAGATTTCTGCACTGAAAAGGAGAAGCTTTCCAATTTTGTTATACACTGTATAATGACAATAAAGCATATTCTATTCTATTCTATTCTATTCTATTGTTGTAATGCAGGACACCAGAAGTTAATTCACTAGATGTGAAGCATAGAAAGTTAACTTGGTAGAAGAGAACCCCGACATCAGGACAGTAATCATCAGAACACAACCAAATTTCAGGTAGCACATTTCGCTTTAGAGGAAAAAGCAGAATTGGCTCCTCTTTATGTCATGGACTCATAACTTAGTGAATTACAGTTTCTACAGTCACAACCTTTCAGGAGATAAGATCTTCTTTATTCATCCCGGAGGAAATTATTTTGCTAGAGCAGAATAAACACTGTACAAAGGTTGGTGGAATATACACAATTACACAGAGGTTAGTAGTTTTTTTTTGTTTTTTTTTTAAAAAGGAAAAAAGTTAAGTGACTCACTTTTGACTATCTTTTTTCACCCACAATGCCACGGCTGCCTGGGGAAGAGGCTGATCCAGGAACAGCATGCGCATCACATAATTCTTGGCCAGAGAGGGGAGCTCCCTGTGGAATATTAAATAAAATGTAAAATGACACCGTCCATGTTAGCATCATAGCCATCAGAACAGTATGTTACAGCCTGATACCTGTAGACAGCCAGACATGTTGCTGGATGGTTGTACAGTCTGTCCAAAATCTCTGGACTCAGTTCTCTCAGGTATTCATGTAGATTCTTACACTGCAGCTGGACACGCAGCTTCATCATCTACGACAGAAAACAAAGATAGGCTCAGTGGGCACAGAAACGATGAGTCTCCGCATTTTATCATATTGTTGCTCTGGGAGCAGGGAGCCATCTGTCTGCTGTATGGGAATCGTGTGGATTCACATTTTTTATTCAGCACGAGCATATTCAATGGGTGAGACATTCATTACAACATGACAACAGTTCATTACGAAATTGAATGTTTTAACGTTCAAATTACATTCAGGCCAGTCTCTAACAGAGCACCTTTAGAAGATAAATCACATCAAATAAACTGACGTAGAGCGAAGCATGTGTGTATAAAACGTATTTTACCGTGAAGACAAAATATCGACGATTCCCTGACAATGTAAAATTTGTTCAAAATAACTCCATAGCGATGCTCAGCACCTTTTCATCTTTTAAGTGGCCATGTTTCCAGGTCATGTGATCGTAATGCTCACGCCCTTATTGGTCGTTTTCTTCTTCTGTGATTGTAAAATATAACCATCGGATGATCGGTCGCCACCTGCTGTACTAAATTTGGAATGTCTGTACCATAGACTATGATCTGGACAAACAAGCTTACAAATATAAACAGGGGATATACTGTATATATACACTACTAGTCAAAAGTTTGGACTCTTCTTCTCATTGAATCTTTTTTCTTTATTTTTACTACTTTTTACATTGTAGATACATACTGAAGACATCAAAACTATAAGGCAAAATATATGGAATTACCAGTATGGAGGAAACAAACAATTGTGAAATAACTCTAAATATATTTTGCATTTTAGATTCCTCAAAGTAGCCACCCTTTGCTTTGATTACTGCTTTGCACACTCTTGGCCTTCTATGAGCCTCATGAGGTAGTCACCTGAAATGATTTTCACTTCACAGGTGTGCCTTGTCAAGGTTAATTTGTGAAATTTCTTGCCTTCTTAGTGGGGTTGGGACCATCAGTTGTGTTGTGCAGAAGTCAGGTTGGTACACAGTTGACAGCCCTATTTGACAACTGTTAGAATCCATATTATGACAAGAACTAAGTAAATAGAAAAAACAGTCCATCATGACTTTAAGAACTGAAAGTCAGTCAGTCCAGAAAATTGCAAAACCTTTGAATGTATCCCCAAGTACAGTCACAAAAACCATCAAGTGCTATGACGAAACTGGCTCACATGACGACCGCCACAGGAAAGGAAGACCAAGAATCACCTCTGCTGCTGAGGAGAAGTTCATACGAGTCACCAACCTCAGAAATCGCAAGTTAACAGCACCTCAGATTAGAGCCCAGGTAAATGCCACACAGAGTTCTAGCAGCAGACACACTTCTGCATCAACTGTTCAGAGGAGACTGCACCAATCAGGCCTTTATGATCAAATAGCTGCTAAGAAAGCACTACTAAGGAAAAGTAACAAGCAGAAGAGATTTGTTTGGGCCAATAAAAACAAGGAATGGGTACTAGACCAGTGAAAATCTGTGCTTTGGTCTGGTGATTCGAAATTTTAGATCTTTGGTTCCATCCGCCGTGTCTTTGTGCAACACAGAAAAGGTGAATGGATGGTCTCTACATGCATGGTTCCCACCGTGAAGCATGAAAGAAGAGGTGTGATGGTGTGGGGGTGCTTTGCTGGTGACACTGTTGGGGATTTATTCAAAATTGAAGGCACACGCAGCAACATGCAATCCCATCTGGTTTGCGTTTAGTTGGACCATCATTCATTTTTCAACAGGACAAGGACTCCAAACACACCACTATGCTGTGTAAAGGCTATTTGACCAAGAATAAGAATGATGGAGTGCTGCGTCAGATGACCTGGCCTCCACAGTCACCTGACCTAAACCCAATCGAGATGGTGTGGGATGAGATGGACCACAGGGTGAAGGCAACAGGGCCAATGAGTGTTCAGCATCTCTGGGAACTCCTTCAAAACCATTTCAGGTGGCTACCTCATAAAACTCATCGAGAGAATTCCAAGAGTGTGCAAAGCAGTAATCAAAGCAAAGGGTGGCTATTTTGAAGAATCTAAAATATGGAACACAGTTTGACTTATTTCACACTTTTCTGTTTACTACATAACCTAACCTTTGTGGGTTTGTTGAAAATGTACAGATCCCATGGACTTTTATAGTGAAGCTCAGACAGAATTTACACATTTAACTGCACAGAATAAGTTAATATTTACATTATGCACTTATTCAGATTGCAATAATTGTAATACTTATGAATTATCATTAAAGTGTAAACATGTACTTTCTGTAAAAGTCAGATAATCAGGTAAATATACACTTTGCAAAGAGATATTTGAGATTTATGAGTAGGAATCTGAACACCCATCTCTGCAATCTAATTTAATATGTCATAAATAAGGTCATCAAACCCAATCACTTTGATCAAATTATTGAAGTCTCTTGCAGCTCTTCACTAGCCGCCATGGTGCAGTTTAGCAAAATAAAATATGTGAGCTACATAAACTGAATGCAGTGACTCTTATTTCATGGCTCCATTTACTCATACTGCAGTTCCCCGTTGAATAAAACCGACCCATTGCAGTAACACATATCAGTGACATTTTTGTGTGTTTGTTTATTGTGTGTCAGGTTTAAGGAAAGAACAGAGAGTGACAATCATGATGGCAGAAGGTTTCAATGCTACAAATGAGTGATAAAAATTTATATTATTTATTTTAGCATGAAATTCACCATTCATCTTCATTATGGAGATTTGTCTTGGATCTGGTGCGCACTGTAAGACATATTATGAGTCTTGTGCATCCTGGATTTCAAATATTTTATGTGGGTAGCCATGTACATACAAGCAGACACTGTGTACATAATAGATTTTTGCACTGTGAAATATTCTGAGTATTTTTGTTACCTTCCTGTCATTTTGCATATGTGTTCATTCATCATTCTGATGCCTTCAGTGAGAAACTGGTGGTATACATGTCCACAAACTGATAAAAGAAATAGGAGATAAATAGATTTTCAATGGGCTGCACAGTGGTGTAGTGGTTAGCACTTTCACCTTGCAGCTAGAAGATCCCTGGTTCGCGTCCCGGCTTTCCCGGGATCTTTCTGCATGGAGTTTGCATGTTCTCCCTGTGCATGCGTGGGTTTTCTCCGGGTACTCCGGCTTCCTCCCACAGTCCAAAAATATGCTGAGGTTAATTGATCATTCTAAATTGCCCGTAGGTGTG
This sequence comes from Amphiprion ocellaris, assembly GCF_022539595.1. Classification (NCBI taxonomy): domain Eukaryota; kingdom Metazoa; phylum Chordata; class Actinopteri; family Pomacentridae; genus Amphiprion; species Amphiprion ocellaris. The sequence goes on along the minus strand of NC_072780.1, from coordinate 23,890,966 downwards.
AATGTGTGAGTGCTTGTTTGTCTTTGTATGTAGCCCTGCGACAGACTGGCGACCTGTCTAGGGTGTCCCCTGCCTTCGCCCGAGTCAGCTGGGATAGGCTCCAGCCCCCCCGCGACCCTAATGAGGATTAAGCGGTGTATAGATAATGGATGGATGGATGGATAGATTTTCAATACATAAGTGCTAAAATTAAACAAAAAAATTAATGCTGAAGTAGTAAAGTGCTTCAAAAACAAATATGTACATACAAACACACATACATATATATAATTTTTTAAAATTATGAAAAAAACTGTTTAATTAGATAAAAATATGTATCAATATAGGCAAAATTTATAAAATTTGAATGAGACATCTTTAAGTTATTCCTTGAAGACTATTCAGGTAACTTCATTGTGGCTATTGCAGTTCCTTGTCCTAAGCCTAACCCCAACACTAAGCCTCCTCCACCCCAGGTCCCCAGATCAGAGCCGCCTCGACCCACAGAATACACAAGCTGTAACCTTGCTTGTTTATCGGTAGATCTGTTTCATTTTTGCTATATATTTTTGAGAGTTTTTTTTCGATTTGTGGAACATGGCTTATAGTAAAAGATCATACATTTACACACTGTCATTCTGGTCACACAAATATCATTGAGTCAAATGTAGCTCTACAGTATATACCATCTCACAGTGACATTGCTAACATGCAGAAGCTGATTTGAGGATGATGAGTTTTACAGGTATTAGGTCATAAATCAAAGTTCTGACATGTTAACATTGTTGACTAGCTGGTGGCGCTGACAGAAAAATGAGAGGGTTATTGCCATTATTACAGTTCATCATGAGTGCAATTTGAATGTCTGAACAGTTTCAAAGTAATTCATCCAATCAAAATAGATAAATATGGTAAAGTAAAGGTTAAGGAATCACCAAAATCAACTGTGAATGTCGATAGAATATCAATGGCAATTTAAGTGGCATACATTCAAGTATTTCTTAGAAGTAACCTACTGATGGTATTCCACTAAAAACAAACAAACAAACAAATGAACAAACAAGTGAAGAAACAAACAAACATCATGGAAATCCATCCAGTAGTTGTTAAAACATGTCATCAATCCTCAAAAACAAAGCCTGCTGGTGGTGCTAGAGAATAAGCCAGATGACCACCATAGTAAAATTTACTTTGGGGGAATGCCTCATGTTGCTAACATGGCAAAAACACACATTTCAGGAAAACATCTCTATTGTGCTGCTGTTTTCTTCTGGTTGTCTTATAACAGTGTGGATTAAGACTACATTATATGGCACTGTGGCGAAACATTTTCTGCTGTACTGGCAGGCTTCCTTCCTTCTCACAGAGGAAATTACATGCACTCTTGCTCAAGCGAAGACACACACACACACAAACACACACACATAATCACAGTAAAGATGTCTGATTACAAGTTTTGTAGCTGAGTAACACTAATGGCCCTTTTTTAGGGGATTGGTACTTTTACCATATTTATGTTCATTCATATATTCCTGTTTGTTTGTTTGTCATTTTTTTTTTGGTCAGCTTTGCTTCTGTATACTACCTCCACATGTGTCCTGTACCACCTCACAAGAACGTAAGCTCTTTGAGGCTACACCATTCCAGAATCTGTCATTTCACTCTGTGGTGATCTTACAAAGTTGTCCTGATCTTAATTTGATGCCTATTGTGTCAGTTGGTTCAAAAGTCAAAGATTTTTAAAAATTATATATATTGTTATGATATCATATGTTTTACTCCAAAATTAGCCTTGATTAATATTGGACTGAATTGATAGGATCCCCTGGACCTTCACAACCCACCCCAATACATTATGTAAAATTTATTTCAGTTTATTGTTTAAAAGAGGCAATGTATCACATGATGCAAGTATTATACCAAACTTCCTAATCTATAAATATGCGTGTTACTAAAGTCATTTCTCTTGTAAGCGACCATGGTTAATGAACATGTTTGCAAAAATGTTCTGGTGATCCTTTGAGTTTCTGTCATAGTTATTGCATGTGCTCTCTAACATAATACATGAAAGTTTTGATAAACTGACAAGCAACAAGCCTTAATCTTGTCTCACTCTCACTGTGAACAGTTACTGTAAAATTCAAATCTAAACAATTTGTTAGTGGTTTCACATTGGGATGAAACAAAGAGCAAATAACAGTCGATAGCATGCATAGAAAGATTATCTGTGTGTGTGTGTGTGTGTGTGTGTGTGTGTGTGTGTGTGTGTGTGTGTGTGTGTGTGTGTGTGTGTGTGTGTTTGCACCCACACGCGTGCATGTGCGTGTGCATGGGTGAGGGGGCGGTGATGATTCAGAAGTCAGATTTCTCACAGGAACAGTCACTTCACTAGAAGCAGAAGCACATTGCAGTTGCCAGTAAGGAAACATTTTTAGTTTTTTTGTCTTTAATAGGAAACTGACGGATCTCTAGAGAAGCATTGATATTAGAAATTTATTATTTTTACTTGCTGACTGCCTTTTAAATTTGTTGTGAAAACATACGCAATGTCAAGAGTTGCCAATCTGTCGAAACTGCGGCAAGAGAGGATGAGGGAGATCAACCTGCGGGTGAGTTGGCATGATGTTCCTCTTTTAGTTTAACATCAATTTTGTTGTTAAAATAATAACATCAGGTGTGGCATGTGACTGGTTGCTGCATACAACACAGTATAGGACATGTTAAGCAACATTTTGTTTTAGTAAAATGGCCTGCCTTCACTGAAAATGGAAAAGGATAAGATTAATTTACTAATTTTTCATTGTAGATAAGTATCATTATCACGTTGCACTATCTTCATTTTCTTCTTTTCCTATCCCCCTCCATCTATATCGCTCATTGCTTGTTTTACTCCCACAGCCATAAAACATTTCCATAATGTGACATAAGACCTACTCTTGAAGACAGGAGCACAGGCCTCTCAGGCCATGGGTCCTTAAACAGCTGTATTGGTTGCATATCACTTTTAATCTAGTCATACAGAATAAGTCCGCATGCATTTGTGAATGTAGGTGGTGGTGTGTATGTTTGCCTGTACACAGTGTGCTTGCTCACTGGATACTGTTGCCATAGAAATGGCTGTGACTGTGTGTGTGCTATTGGTGATTTCTTTGAGAATGTTGTAGGCCTGAAAATGTGTATAAATAAGTATACAGAAAAGCAGCCAGGGCCAAATCTACTCAGGCTTTTGCACTAGCCCTCCAGGTGCAAATATCAGGTATTCTCATTTACAAGGTGCATTTCTGTTTCTACAGGAGGGCCACACAAAAAAAGTTGGAGACATGTTAATGCTGGATGATTATGTAATTGGCTGAGGTCATACATTTTACATTTCTTGTAAGCCATTAGCCACACACCAGTGCCACAATCAACCTGCTGCACTCTTGACCTTTTGATTGACCTAATCTTTCCATTTCTCTCTGTTATTTAATGTTATTAGCAAAAGTGTTTCTTGGTAAGAGTTCAGCTGCAACCAAGATTCCAGTTCACTATCATTAGCTCACTGTAATATAATTTGTTTGCTAAATTTAATAAATAGACATACAGTTCTGAACAAAGAATTGCATACACTTGTAAAGACCATGCATATCATAGCAGTCTTGAGTATCATTGAAACCCATATGTCTTTGTCACAAAAAAACAAGCATGCATTCTGGTACTTTTATAGATTTATTACTCCGCCAAGGAACATGTCAGAGATATGTGACAATCGGTATAGGTTTGTCCTTCTGTTAATCTGTTTGTCTTTCTGTGCGCAACATTACTAAAAAACTGACTAATGGATTTGGATGAAGTGATGTGGCTTATAGTCTGGATCCACAGATTTGTTCAAGATTTCTGTATCATTACGAGATAGCATCACGGTGTCACTGTAATTATGACAACAAGTGAACACTATGTCAGGTGCCTGCTGACGATCACATGATTGCGATCCTACTACAAATCAACCACTGCTGACTGATTGGGACTTATCTGTTGGAAATTGTACAATGACAGAGCAGCCTTGGTGGAGTACTGTGCTCTTTGAGTGCATTTCTTTCATCAGTCCTTTGGAAATGTGAAGACCTCTGCTGCATCAGAAATATACAGTGTGGTGAACAAGTTTTTTTTTTATGTCTTCTATTGTTGCATATTTCTTATGCTTAAGTATTCCAGACCATCAACCTAATATTTATATTTATTTGATAATAAACAGAGATAACCCACACAACACAAAAGGCGGCTTTAAAATTGTGACTTATTGAAGATTTATTGAAAACCTGTAAAGCTCTGTGACAAAGTAATTTACCCCCTGAACCTAATAACTGGTTGATCCCATGGCAGCTACAACTACAGTTAAACATTTGCCATAGCTTGTGATCAGTTTTTTATAGAGGAATTTTGGCACACTCTTCTCTGTAGAATAGTTTTAATTCAGCCACATTAGATGGTTTTCAAGAATAAACAGCCTTTTTAAGGTCTTGCTTCAGCATCTCATTTGGATTCAAGTCCTGACTTTGACTCAGCCACTCCAGGATCCTAATTTTGTTCTTTTTGAAGCATTTTAGAGGTGGACTTGCTTGTGTTCTTTGGGTCATTGTTATTCTTTTTGTTGCTTTTGAAAAAGTGTTGGTAGGCCGGCCACTCCTGGGAAGGTTCCCCACTGTTGCGTGTTTCTCTATAGGTGGATAATGTCTCTCACTGTGGTTCTCTGGAGTCTCAGAGCCTTAACAAAGACTTTGTAACCCTTTCCAGATGGATAAATGTCAATGGCATTTATCAGCCTTTGGTTCACTTATGTTCCTGAATCTCTCTAGAACATGGAATCATGTGCTGCTTTTTGAGACCCTTTAACTATTCCACACTGCCAGACAGGTTCTATTTAGTGATGTTTCGATTCAACAAGCCTGGTAGTAACCATATGTAGGTTTGGCTGGTGAAATTAAACCCAATGGCCAAATGACTTTGGTCATTTGGTAGATTGATGGCTAATGGGGTAATTACTTTTTCACATAGAGCAACGTGGGTCTGGACAGAGTGTTTCCTTCAATAAATGACATGATCTTTTTCTCTCCTGACTGCCACCAGATTGGCCGACTATTTTTTTTCCTGCAGCAAACCAACAATCTTTCATCACTCCATTTTCTATTCCTCCATCCACAAATATCCCTCAGAACAGCAACTCACAGTTCTCATTGTTTTAGCAATCCTACAGTCGAACCAAATACCCCCTAAACATTCTCCAGTCTCAGCCCACATATATTGATAAATTCTTACTGGTAAGCCAAATTACATCTCCCCTCCCTCGACCAAGCTCAACCAAGAAAAACTGACAGCCACTGAGGTGCTCTTATCGAAGCCCTGGTTCAGTAGAAAAAAAAAATCACAGCAATAGAGTTTGATTATATTTTCTGTCTCTGCAAAGACATAGTCTGCCCAGTTTTTCAGTCCCACAGACAAGAGTTTGACAACTACTTCTCTCATCCTCGAATTAGCCATGTTCTTTGGAGGCACAGCCTTTATCAATATCACATTCAGTTCACCATCTAATACAGTCTGTCTTCAGCAGTTCAATCACACACTTATTGGGGGAGCCTTGACCAAGAGCAGGTTCAACTCTATCATGCCACATAGGCAGATCATCTGCTAACCTAGCCACTACATGTGCCACCCCCCTCTAAATACAACAAATTCAAAATAGATCTCTTCATTCATTTGCATTCTCTCTACCACACCACACTACACAACGATTCCTGAGGACATAAGGTTTACCGTCTACATGCTCAATGCCCTTGCTGCCAAAAGTCAACAAAAAAGGCAGGCCAGTGTTACAGCTAAGAGGGCGAGCCATTTGAAACAGCTTTAATGAAGAAAATTGCACACCCAAGTCAACTTCAATACCTATGTGTCTTTTTATTTCAAAAATGTTATTTTTGTAAGTATTTTGAAGAAAGGACAGGTATACTGTAGTACTGAGATTTCATTGCTATAAAAACTGCACAAATTCTGTCTGGCAGGCTTCAAACCAGAACAGGTTTGAACATATTAATGGCATAGTGAAAGAATATGTCTTTGAACTGAAAGATTCAAAACTGAAAACTGAGGAAAGTTTGAGGTAGTTGGATGGTAGCATGAATGAGGTGAGCCACACATCCATGAACTGTTCATTAAATATATTAATCTAGGCAGGACACGAGGTCAAACCTCTCTGTCAGTCCCAGCACATCAACTAATAGCTGCTGATTTTAGTGTCGTCCCAAATCAGCTGATAAATCAGATGATTCCCTGTTACACATCCATGTGTCAAATCTCATACAGGGTGTGCTATTTTAGCTTCCTGTTTTTCTGTTCCTCTGCATGCAACCTACCTCCATCCAGCTTCTCCTTTCTGTATTGTGTCTAACTTAATAAATGCCATGTTTGTTACTATTCATGCTTGCTCTACTGATCTTTACTTCTGCTGTACTTGCCAAGGCTTTCCAAGTACACATGTGGAAGGACAAAGAGGGTGTGGAACACAGTCATACTACCAAATATAAATGACTAAAGTTATAGTAATTTTCTTTGAATAAAATGGTCCTCTCTAGAAGCTTATATGCATTGTTGGGAAAATTAGAAATAAAAGGTGGTAAACGTTGTGTACCATGTGGCCAACGCCATGCTTTGACATGTAACAGTGTGACGACCCTTCACCAGTCCACCATGTGTTCTTTTCTATTCTTTTGCATAAGCTGGATGAGAGTCATCAGCTAATAAGCTGCACCTGGGCACAGTGGCTCTGCTATATAAAACCTCGATCATTCTCAGTCTCTTTCTCTGACAGAAGATGCCCTTCTCTAGGGGAAAACCAGCAGCATGGCTTTTGGTTTTGTGGTTTGAGGGACTATTGGTTTGTTTTTGGTTAAAATAAATTGGGGCTGGGACTTTAACGTGTTAATTTCAGTTAATTGATTACAGCGTAAATAACGTGTTAAATAAATTAACGCACTTGAGTGCACCTTTCTCAGTTCCCTAATTTATGGCACACCGCTAACACTGATGAACACTCCAGCCCAGTAGGTGGCGGTAATGAACCTAAAGTCTTTCTGCAGCATACGGTCTATGGTCTGCAGCCGTGAAAAAGATACACAGGGGTGACGTCAGCGCATTGGTGAACAGTGTTGCCAACTTGGCAACTTTCTCGCTAAATCTGGTGACTTTCCAAAGCCTCATGGCAGCTTTTTTTTCAAAAGCGACTAGCGACAAATCTAGCGATCTTTTTCTGGTGTTTTGGAGACTCGGGTCGTTCTGTAGTTACTGTCCTCAACGAGCAGCAGGTGCTGCTGTGAGCTTCTCCCCGTCCCAAAGAACAGGCGATCAGTCTAGTAACCCCACAGCATCCCACTGTCTGAGAGGAGAACCACATCACTCCGTGGCCAGATGACAGATGAATTGCGCATGCGCAAAGTCGCTGCAGATCCCATCCTGGTTTACAGACCGGGATATAAATGAAAATGTTTCTTCACTGTCATTCTAAAATAAATAACTGCATTCAGCCTCTAGTTCAAAAACATACTTTTGGTGTTTTATACTCACTTTTTGTCTCTCCTACGACGTTATTCCTCTCTCCTACAATGCTGATTACAATTACATGCAAATGGAAAATTATGCAAATTGGGCAATGACGTCATTTAGCAACTTCTAGCGACTTTTAGGACAGCCAATAGCTACTTTCCTTACTGAGGAGTTGGCAACACTGCTGGTGAACAGTGAAGGAAGATGAGACACATTGTGCTTGTTGGGAGGAAAGTTTTCTTTAAAAAATCCTCCTGATGGCAGCTTGGATAAAAGCGTGGTTGTGTGTAAATTGTGCAACAAAGAGTTTTCTGATCACCTCAGTGTAAAACATGTTGCTGTTAGCACCTGAGCTAATGTTAGCTACAACAGTCCTGCTAATGGCTAATGGTGTAGCCATCCCATAATAGACCATTTTAGAAGACACTGAAAGTGCTTTAGTTTACAAAAAGTCATAAAATGTTGAATATAATCGCTATAATTGCATTTTGAGTTTGCAGTAATCGTGAATGTAGCAGACAGATGAAAAACGCAGATAAGTAGAAATGAAACAAACATTTTTGTGGTTTAAGTTATTCCACTGCCAAAGAGGTGGAGCCTTAGCAGAGTAATAAGTTAAACCACAAAAATGTCTGTCTTTTAATAACTTAATTGTAAACTTTTAGATTATGAAAAAATATTTTTGTTCATAAATAAAAATTTATCTTCCTAAAAAAAAGAACCATTAAAATGACACCATTTATCAGACCCAGAAACTATGAAAACAGAATGAATCTGTGGATTTTCAACTTTTTGAAGCTCCTTGAACTACTTATGCTGATGTTATGTGCCATACAATGGGAAAACTTAACTAAATCCAGGCCTTAAATCATCAAAATCACTTTTTTCTAAATGTCCCATTTTAAAAATGTATTAATTTCATAAATTTTAAATTATAAACACGTATATGTCTATTCATTGATTCAACTGTCAACCAAAATTTATTTGAATTGAAAATAATTACTTATTGTGTCAAATATTGCAATTTGACAAAAATTGTGATTAATTGTGATTAATTAATTACCAAGCCTGTAATTAATTAGATTATTTTTTTTAAAAATTGCGTCCCACCACTAATATATATATTCTTAGTCACCACACCATTGTTGTCTCTCTGGTTTGTTACAGTTTTGAGCCTGACTGTAACAAATGGGGGTTAATCTATGTTGTAGTTGATCCCCTTAACACTTCTGTAACTCCAGTGGGTGATTACCATTGTGAGGGGAGACAGATTTCTGTGAATGAATACAGGTACACAGTGGTTGTAGTGTCGGTGAGTGACAGTGTGTGGGCCTGTTTAAGCAGTGATTTGTGAAGAACTGTGCAATCTAGTTGTTAGGAAACATGAATGTGCGTGGTAAGCATTTTCTGGAGTTACAGTCAGCAGGTGTTGTCTGGAAAATAATTCTGTAATTTGCTCAGAGGACAAAGTTTGTGTTGCCAGGCTGTGTGATGCTGGTGACTGCGTGTCCCTGAGCTGTTTTTCCTGTAGCTAAGCTACACAGTTGTAGCTACTGTGGATAGAAAGTGGTAGGAACAGCTGTCTCAGGAGCATGTATGTGGATGCAGGTGGGGTTGCTGATCCTTGGTTGCCTCCTTGGCAGAATTCTGACAGACAGCTGCTGTAACAGTGGTGTTTTTCTGAAAGCTGAGTAAGGTACAATCTGATTTCTTAACCTTTATGTCTGATGGTCATGGGGTTCCTGATGAGAGTGCAGAGAGTTTTCCTGGTGTTTGTGCAGATACGGTCTATGTGTCATAGGGAATCAGAATCAGAACCTGAGCAGATTAGCACAGAGAATATTGGGTCCCTCACTGACTGTCTTTTGTCAGCATCCTGCCACGACCTGGAAGCATAACAGTGAGCTGATCCTACATTAAGTGTATTGTTTGATTGTGTTCTCTTGAATGGTAAGAGTGCTGCACAGGGTTATCAGTTACAGAACAAGCAACTGATAAGAAAATTGGTGTCGCATGGAAAATGTTTTGTTGATGATACTGTTGTTTTGATTGTCATGCCTTCCAAATCCTGGGCGGAGGTACTGAGGACATTTCATGATCGCTGTGGCATGGCCGTCTGGTTGAGGTGCATCAGTTCAGTTGAGGGCACCAGGTTCTTGCCCTGTTGCCCCTGGTTGGTTGGCTGGTTTTCTGTTTAAGGAGAAGTTTCTTTGTCATTTTACAGTTGTGCATCAGATGTCTGAGCAGTCAGGTATCTATTTGTTGGCAACACCGGAGAGGAAAAGAAAAATTCAACTCAGCCATGTTAGTCTGCTTAAACCATACTGTTCCCAGTTGTATCAGTGTCACGATGGAGGGGAAAGTGTGCAGACTGTCAAACCAGTGATGGCTGTGAATGCAGGAAGACATCTGCCTGTAAATTCAGTTGTGCTGCATGAGGATGCCATGTTTGTTACTATTCATGCTTGCTCTAGGGGTCTTTACTTTTGCTGTACTTGCCCCAGGCTTTCCAAGTACACATGTGGAAGGACAAAGAGGGTGCAGAACACAGTCATACCACCAAATATGAATTGCTAAAATTGTAATTTTCTTTGAATAAAATGGTCCTCTCTAGAAGCTTATATGCATTGTTGGGAAATTAGAAATAAAAGGTGGTTAAAAAAAAAGAGGTCATTGTATCTCAACGGGACCGACCTGGTTAAATAAAGGCTAAATAAAAATGTAAAAAATTAAAAATGAGGATGGTGATATGGTTGTACCTCTTGAGAATCTGTTGTGAGGTCATTTAAAGAGTTCAGAATCATAGTGTAAGGTGAAGGTAGATACCACTGATGCAGGTGCTGTGTTGCTGTGGGTGTCCACTGGCTCACCAGGTGTCCCTGTTTTCTTATTCAGAAGCTGGATGAGGGTCATCAGCGAATGAGCTGCACCTGGGCACACAGTGGCTCTGCTATATAAAACCTCCCTCATTTCTCAGTCTCTCTATCTTTTCGGGAGCTGCCCTTCTCCAGGAGAATACAAGTGGCATGGATTTTGGTTTTGTTTTTTGAAGCACTTTTGATTTGTTTTTGGTTAGAAAAACGTATATAGATAATATAAATATATATTTTTAGTCACCACATCGTTGTCGTTTCCCTGTTTGTTACAGTTTTGAGCCAGGCTGTAACAAGAGTATAAAATTATCAAATCTATTTTTAACAAAGGCTGTAGAATCACAACTGGGGAACACAAGTGTGTTAAAACTGCAAATCATTTGGATGAACTTCTAGGGTCTGTGAGTAACTGTTTTTCAGAACACATTGATTGGACAAATGCTTGAGAGACACCATGGATATCATTAAAAAAAAAAGAGGCTCAAGTTACTCAAGCTATTCTAGACATACTGTCAGAGAATAGAATCCCAAAAAACTGCAAACTGGTACTTGCAAAGATTGTTTTATTCATAATTTTTTTGAATGACACATTTTGGTACAGGCAATGATTTAAAAGTCTCTGACACATAGTGCTTTGATTGTACGCTGAAAGAAAGAATGCGGATATATTTTATGGATATGACCAGTGATGGGAATAAAGGCGTTAAAATAAAGGACGTTACAAACGGCGCTATTTTTTTCAATAACGGGTAATCTAACTAATTACTATTTCCATTGTTACAATGCCGTTCCCATAACAGACAATTAAATGGGGTGCATTATAAACTAAATCTACTCATTGTAGCTCTTGTTATCAGACTTGGTTCTCAGTCACATGAGCTGCAAAGCTGTTTGTTTATTTTTTTTTTGGTGAGGGAGGAGGAGACCGCATAAGTGATGATGATTGGCTAAGGTAGAGTGAGCTTTCACAGTAAGCCAATTCAGTTTACACACAAACCAAACACACAGACTGCAGCCCCACACACCCAGACTAGCAGAGGGAAGCTACAGTAGTGGCGAGTCTAGGAGGGAAAGCTGACATTTTCAAAGTGGAAGCACAGGCACTACTTTATTCTCCTTGAGGTAAAAGGCAAGAACGTACATGAGATGTGTACATTACGTGCTGGGGCGAAGTGTTTGTCCATGTCCGTTGTAAGAAACTCTAATCTAATGAAGCATCTCTCAACGGCACACTACTTCTACAAAGCTAGTGGCCAAAAACACCGTTATTGACATTGTTGATGATGATAGCAGGCCAGATGTGGCTAACGTGAGCTTTGCTAACAAATAAGGACATGAAGTCACACCGTCCAAGCAGCTAAAGTTGGATTTTTCTGCTCCAGCTTCACAAAAACTTGTGACACAGACTGAACTGAATGTAATGGTAGGGAGGTATGTTGTTGAGAACATGCTCCCATTATCAACAGTTTACTCAGACTCCTTCAGAGCCCTCATTGGCAAAATACCGGGGAGAGCAGGTGCTGGTGCACCATGCAGAAAGACATTTTCTAAAACACATGGATGCCGAGTATGCTAAAATGAATGCCGAGCTCAAAAGGGGATTTGAAGAATTAGAATATATAACTCTATGCAACTGGCTTGTGAAACCTGCTTTGAAAAAAGATCCAAATTCTTGGACATATTTTTTTTTTTTTTTTAAAGAGTAATGCAATAGTTGCTTTCCCTGGTAACTAGTTACTTTTATAGTGGAGTAATTCCGATACTAACTCAATTACTTATTTGGAGAAGTAACAAGTAGCTATAACTAAATACATTTTTAAAAGTAATGTGCCCAACACTGGATATGACTATGAGGAGTTACATTGTATTTACATTGTATGTAAATCTCTACTCCAGTGGAGCAATCGGTTTCTAACAGAGAACCATGGTCTCAAGTATTATCATCACAGAAGAGCTGTAGCTTCAACGGTTGCGGAACCAAAAACTCGAATCTGCGAGAAGTTCAGGAAGGCTATGGAGAAGGACTTTTGGCCAGCCTTGTTCTGGCAAACCATTCGCAAACTCAGGTGGTTAGCCACAGAAGAGAACTTCAGACTCGGATTGGGGATATCATCAGATAGTGGAAGGCGCACCTTGAGAATCTCCTAAACCCTAACAACACATCCTCTAGTGAAGAGGCAGAGTCTGAAGACTTGGGGGAAGCTCACATCCATTGCAGAGGTTATTGAGGTAGTCAAGAAGCTCCTCAGTGGCAAGGTAACAGAAGTAAAGGAGATTTGCCCTGAAATGCTTAAGGCTCTGGACGCTGTTAGGCTGTCTTGGCTGACATGCCTTTTCAACGTCACACAGAATTCAGGGACAGTGCCTTTGGAGTGGCAGACCAGGGTGGTGATTCTTATTTTCAAAACGGGGGATGGAAGAGTTTGCTCCAATTATTGGGATATTCTCAATCTCCCAGAGAAAGTTTACTTCAGGTTGTTGTAAAGAAGGCTCCGTCCGATTGTTGAACCTCAGATCCAGGTTAAAGTGGACCACCTCTTTACCCTTGCAAAGTTGCCGAGGGGGTCATGGAAGTTTCACCAGCCAGTCTACATGTGTTTTGTGGACTTGGAAAAGGCCTAAGACAGTGTTCCCCCAGGGACCCTGTGGGAGGCAGAGTGAAAGTATGAGGTACCAGAGTTGTTGTTACAAGCCATCTGGGCCTTGTACAACCAAAGGAAAATATCCTTATCCTTCATATCCTTAGCACAAACTCAAACATGCACTTGGTGGACTCCACCAGTGTTGCCGCTTGTCTCGGACCCAGTCTGTGACATTCATGGACGGAATTTATAAGTGCATCAAGAATGTGGAGGGTTTTTGGTTTTGGAGTTGCATCTCTGCTGCTTTCAGATGATGCGGTTCTGTTGGCTTTGTCAGATCGGTCATACTGCATTTTACAGCCGAAGTGTGATGCAGCCAAGATGAGATTTCCAAGTTTGTGTCAAAATATGACACTATCAAATTTAAATTACATGTTAGACCTACTAAAAGATTGTGAGGACTTAATTTGATTCATTGACTGGAAGGAACATGGCAGGGTTTCCTCTCTCTCTGCAGTGAAATATTGCATCACCCAGAGAGAAAATGGACCCCCGGGTTTTGCAAGTGTACCTATTTTTATGTTTGAAGTTTAGGTGGTATATTAGTACATTTGTATTCATGTAATTCATATTGCCTTTTACTCAGAAATCTGCATCTCAAAAGGCCTTTAAGGAAAACACTAAGAGCTAAACCACAAAATCACGGATAAATTATAGCCACCAGGAAAGCATCAAGCACACAAGTTTGGCTTTTTCTGTCAGGTGACATTTTTAAGACAAAATAGCTCCTGCACATCTAAAACTTACGATTGCAGCAAAACATAATCTGATCTATTTTCAGCTTGGGATAAACTGGGATTTTTTTTTCTGTTTTTTTGCTTTTTTTTAATGCTTGGTGGCACTAAAGTCAACAAGTGACAAGTTTGGAGGTTTTGTATGTGTACCATCTCTGCAATAGCTATTGCCCTGAATGGATAAGAGAGTAATTCTGGGTTCTCATCCTGCCTTTCAACCAAACATTATCATGGCTCCATTCAGGTGTACTGTCTTTTTTTGTACATTTTGTTAGTTTCCTTTGTGAATAGCACACCAGAATGTGACACTTCATTAATGAATTGTTATTTTTTTTCTAGAGTCCAGAGAGCAAAAATATGTGCACATGTAGTGACTATGATGCTGAGAGACATCAGTAAACATCCATCCATCCATTATCTATACACCGCTTAATCCTCACTAGGGTCACGGGGGGGGCTGGAGCCTATCCCAGCTGACTCGGGCGAAGGCAGGGGACACCCTAGACAGGTCGCCAGTCTGTCGCAGGGCCACATACAAAGACAAACAAGCACTCTCACATTCACACCTACGGGCAATTTAGAATAATCAATTAATCTCAGCATATTTTTGGACTGTGGGAGGAAGCCGGAGTACCCGGAGAAAACCCACGCATGCACAGGGAGAACATGCAAACTCCATGCAGAAAGATCCCGGGAAAGCCGGGACGTGAACCAGGGACCTTCTTGCTGCAAGGCGAAAGTGCTAACCACTACGCCACTGTGCAGCCCCATCAGTAAACAGTTACCCTGAATAAGTTGTGTTTTCTCTTTGTGAACCTGAATACTCTTTGCTGTGATTTTTGTTTCCAATTGTTTTTTACAGAACAAAGAGAGAGAGCGCATGAGGGAGCGAGAGAAAGCTGCGAGGGAGAGGGAGGCTCGCTACAGCAATGGCCACCTCTTCACTTCACTGACAGTGTCAGGAACGACACTCTGTTCAGCATGCAACAAAAGTATTACTGCAAAAGAAGCACTCAGCTGCCCTAGTAAGTAAGACAGTTCAGTTAATCCACTTCTGGATCTACATATAATGAGACACAAGCATAGTTGAACATACCCTTCCAGTGTCCGTTTCGACAATCAATAAATAAATTAAATAAATGGCGTCATATTTTATGGGGACAACGAAAAGCCTGCACACTGCTCTGCCCCAAGTTAGTTAATTAAAAATTGCTTCTAGCATCAAGGTTATTTCCAAATTTCACTCCCTATACATTTCTAAACAATAACATTCAAATACAGGTGATCATGTCAGAAAATGCTTGATTGACTAAAAATGTGTGTCTTTAAGATAATTAGGCACTCGTTAATCACATATGTGAACAATTGACATGTGACACTAAATTGTAACCTTTTGGAGACAAATATATCAACATTGTAGACATACAGCTGTGAACAAAAGTTTCCATGGACTTTTAAGGGATTGTAGCCTTGACTTTCCAGTGCCTCGTACAACTCTGAAATTTATATGATGGAACGAACCACATGATCTTTGTCACAAAAAACAATCATGCATTTTGGTTCTCTTATATATTTAATACAAGTCTCCTGGAAATATGACAACATTTGCTGGTTCAAAAATATACATATAGCAACTTCAATAATCAGTTTTGGTGATGTAAAAAAATTGTGGTAATCAAATTTTCTTGGTGGCATGACTTCTTACCTTCTTGTGAGAGATTACAATTGATTACAGTCAGACTTACAGACTTATCTTAGCCTATTTACAGTAAATGGGGCCAGTTTGATGCAGTTATCAGACTCAGGTACAAACACCATGACATGAAAGTCTAAAGGGGTCAGCACAGATCTGAATAAACAAATTATTGACTTAAACAAGTCAGAAAAGCTGCTTAGAGTAATTTCAGTGCAGCTACAGAAATCATCTATGTTGTTTGCTGTGAGATGACATGTTGTGAATTTGCGCTATATAAATAAAATTGAATTGAATTGTTTGTAAATATAGTGCATGGTAGAGCTGTTTCATTTCAGAAGAAAACACAAACTATGACCTACTGCTGTGAGACAGTTGTTCAGGATGGTCAAGAATGAACCAAGAATCACAAAAAAAACAGATCTGCAATGAATTAGAAGCCCCTGGAAAACAGGTGCCAGTGTCCACAGTCAAGAAGCAGCTGCATAAGAAGCAAGTCCTTCCTCCAGAATAGGCACATTAACACTTGACTGGCATTTTCTGCTGATCATAGGGACAAAGAAAAGACCATCTTGAGAAAAGCCCTTTGCTCAGATGAAACAAAAACTGAGCCATTTGGTCATAAATACCACAATTTCGTTTGGAAGAGAGAAGGTGAGGCCTTTAATCCAAAGAACAACATAGTAGTTTTATGGTAGTATGGTGTGGTACTATTATGTTCTAGGGCTGTTTTGCTGCCAGTAGAAGTGGTGCTTTACATAAAACAAATGCAATAATGAATAAGGAGGATTGTTAAAACAAAACACCCAAACACACATCAAAACATCAGAAATGTGTAGAAATGGGTAAATCAGGCTAGAATTTAGGCTTTAGATTGGCCTCCCCAAAATTCTGACCTAAACCCAATCAAGATTTTGTGGACTATGCTGAAGAAACAAGTCTGTGTCAGAAGGCCAACAAATTTAGTTGAACTCCACCAATTCTTGTAAGAGCAGTGGTACAACCACAAGCTTGTGAATGGCTACCAAAAGTGCCTAGTTGAGGTGAAAATGGCCAAGGGACATTTAACCAAATACTGGCATTGCTGTATGTATATTTTTGGCACAGCACACGGATGTGTTTAAATGATTCCATCATAGATAATTAAAAGTTATGTAGTCACTGGAAACTTAAGACTGCCATGACATACATGGTCTTTACAAGCGTGTGAACACTTTTGTTCACAAATATGCTTAGTCCAGTTTGTGACGTTAGTCTTGAATGCCAAGTTTTTTGGAATGCCAATGGAACACAAAGCAAGAGAATAAAACTTTGATCAAACAGTTTCCTCAATGATCATGAGAATAAATTTACTTTTTAGTAAAACACACTTGTTCACAAAAATTTAAAAAGTCAGCTTTCATTAACTTTCATAACTTGAGAAGGTATAAAAAACTATACAACACAAACAAAAGAACTGATAGACAGCCTTATCCAAATTGAACAGTCAGCCAGTCAGAATGAATTAACTTGTTTTGTGTTCTGTTGGGAATAAACCTGGGAAATAAACTTGGCCTCCATGACCAATGTCAAAAGCTGGACTATGTAAAGTTGTGACAAAAGTTAACATACTAAAAATTACCTCTACCTGTATTCTATATATTTTGGTCTGTATTATTGTGACATCCAAGTACAAATGGCTGAGAAAATATCACTGACTTCTGCATATCAATGTTTTTGTTAATGTGTCAATGTGCTAAAAACGTGCTGAAAGTGGAATTACAGGCCTTTTTTTTTTTTTAAAAAGATCTGTGAAAATATAGTTTATGATCAAAAATATCAAGCAAATTAGAGATGGTCAAGTGGAGGGCACCCAGTGATTTA